>NW_027142370.1:9772960-9947960 GCF_026170545.1 Melanerpes formicivorus
CAGCTCCAAAGTACACTGCTGTTCCCTGCCATCAATAATATGAACTTTCAATCAGCTGCCAGGCACAAAAAGGCACTGAAAATTCTCCATACAACAGCTGCAATCTGGCATACGAGGCTCTGCAGGTCCTCTGCAGGAGGAGAGCACTGCTGGAGACCTCCAGGTGTTCATTCTCCTCCTGCCACACCACCAGCATTTTCCTACCCAGATGACCCAAAGAAGACACACCCAGGGGCTCCTGCAGGGAGGGAACACAATTTGTGTGTGTCCAGGGGTTAGGAAATTGGGGTTTACAACCCTGTGACCACAGCATGCTGGACCACCAGCCATACCCACTCCCCTGAAGGTGCTGGTGCAGCATCCCTTCATCCCTTCTGGACTCCAACTCCATGGCAATCCAAGGGACCTCATTTGCCCCCAGGCTCCCCATTTGTCCCCAGCTCTCACTCCTCTAAGGGTTACAAACCTCCCCCTTGGTGCTGGGCCATCTCATGTTAACTACCACCTAGAAAGGTCAGACCTATGATCCCTGGGGTCCCTCCTGACCTGGCATTCTGGGAATCTGGGATCCCTGATTTCCAGCCCATGTTTATTTGTGATTAACTGAGATCAAGCTGTTCTCCTGGCAGGTTTATTCTTTTGGTTGAATGACTCTTTTTCCTGCTGGACATTCAGATCCCTGCTGGATTTAGTGTTCATTTCTCCTCCCCAGCCTTGGTTTCACTAACAGGGAAAGAAATAAGCCAGACACTTTGAATCTCTCCTTTCAGAGACAGTCCCATGGCCCTGTCAGCAGTTTTGGTGAACTCCTGGGCAGGTTCAAAAAAAAATGGGTCCCAAAAAATGAGTTTGGAAGTGTTGGAGGGCTTCCTCCTGAGGATGAAAGGTATGGATGTAAGCACTTCCCTTCAGCTGCCCAAGCTGGAAAATGTTGGCTTCTAACCTCCCTGCACTTTAATTTCCTCATCTGTACAAGAGAAAGGACAAAACAGGCCTCAAAGGGGAGCGATTATGGGTTCAGGAGGGCTCAGAGATGTTCAAGTGAAAGGTTCCATTCTAAATGTGAAGCCCTTTTGTCTGTGGCTCTTTACTTGTTACTTCTCAAGGACCACAAACCCTGGAGAGGTGGCACTGAGCCAGAACAAAGCCAAGGAAAAGCTTCCCCATTGATTACAGTGGGAAACTTTTACACAAGAAGTTTCATAAAGGGTGGCAGGCATCAGTTGCTAAGACAGAGCAATAAAACCTGGGAGAGAAAGAGCACAGCCTGAAAGCGTTGCAGGGCTCAGTGCTAAGAGCAGTAGGTTTTTTTTCTCCTTTCCAAGCAGCAGCAAATGGTTAAACCTGGTTTTCCTGCTCTGCTTCAGAAGAAATCTCTCCCTGGCTGACCACCATGTGCATCCTCATCTGCAACTCATAAAGTGTTGGAAGGCCACTTTCCCACTCAACATATGAAATTATAGATGATCCCTTAATCCCCCAGACATTTGCAAGCCTTGTCTTGTCAGAATTGAATTTACTACAGCTGATTACCCTGAGAATGCACTGACCTTCTTAGCTCCTGCTGGGGTCTTTCTTTTTTTGCCATGGCAGATAATATGGGGACCAGAAAGTGGGGACTTGGTGGCAAGGATTATGTGATCCTAATGAGACAAAGCTTATTGTTGGTGTTAACTGTTATTACCACTAAGAAAGGAAAAAAACCAAGAGAAGTGCCCAGCTCCAGCCAGATGGACTTCACTCTGTCAGGGCAGGAGGGAGAGAATGCACTTGGGCAGCAGCAGCAGCAGCAGCAGTTTAAAACCTGGATCACATCTGGTGCCTCTCTGGAGCAGTCCAGACCTGATCAATCAGAAGGATGGCTCTTCAGGCTCCAGACCAGTTAGAAGAAATTCATTCTCTGTTTTGAAGCCTGCTTCTCTTTCATCTGCTAGAGGATGAAGTCAGATTCGTTGTCACTGGATTCATTTAGCTACTTGGAGGAAAAATAGACAGTAATTAAGCTAACAAGCAGGCTCCTCAGCTGAAGACCTGATTAATTCTTTGAAACACTGCACCTGTAGGCACTTGGCTCACACCAGGCTTCAGTCAACACTTTCCCAGCTGATGAAATAGCCTAGGACTTATCTCCATTTCTGGTCATTCCATAAACTGGGGTTGCTTAGCCTGGAGAAGAGGAGGCTCAGAAGAGGCCTTATTGTTCTCCACAACTACCTGAAGGGAGGTTGTAGCCAGGTGGGAGTTGGTCTCTTCTCCCAGGCAACCAGCACCACAACAAGAGGACACAGTCTCAATCTGTGCCAGGGGAGGATTAGGCTGGAGGTGAGGAGAAAGTTCTTCACAGAGAGAATTGTTAGCCATTGGAATGTGCTGCCCAGGGAGGTGGTGGAGTCACCATCCCTGGAGGTGTTTAGGCAGAGACTGGATAGGGTGCTTGGTGCCATGGTTTAGTTGATTAGATGGTGCTGGGTGATAGGTTGGACTTGATGATCTCAAAGGTCTTTTCCAACCTGGTCTGGTCTATTCCATTCCATTCCATTCCATTCCATTCCATTCCATTCCATTCCATTCCATTCCATTCCATTCCATTCCATTCCCTTTTGGGGGGGAACACCCACATGAGTCTCTTCAAGCTCTGTCAGAGGTCAAGATTGTTCTCTCAGGCACATTTAAGGAAGAAGTTCATTACAATGAGGGTGGTTGACTGCTGGAACAGGTTGCCCAGAGATGTGATGGAGGCCCCATCCCTGGAAACATTCAAGCTGAAACTTGATGGGGCCTTGAAAAACCTGACCTAGTTAGGGAAGTCCCTGCTTACTGCAGGGGGATTGGACAAGAGGATCTTTGAGGGTCCCTTCCAACCTGATAGTCTTTGAGGGTCCCTCCCAACCCAATGCATTCTGTGACTCTATGAATTAGCCCCTGCGCTGGGCATGCTGGCTGGGAGACACCACCCTTTTGGACAGTGATGTCTCCATGGGACCTTCTGCTACCAGCGATGCTTCTGCTCTCCTTTCTGGATCAGCAGGCCAGAAAAAGCAAAGATTTGGCACTAAATCAGCAAGCATTTGGCCTGCTGAACCCAGAAAGATGGTGAGAGCCATAATTAAAAGCAGAATGCAGAAGGAGGTGTCCTGCTCTGCATCACCCAAACTTCTTACTTTACTGGTTACAGAGAGGGTTGTTGGGGGTTTTCTTTCACCTTTGCTGCTGTGCACAGGAGTCACACCATCTATGGCTTAGCCTCTGAAGTCCCTGTTATTCCTTCCCTCTTCACACTGTGTTTTCTTTGAGATCTGCAAGAGCATAGTTGAGGAAGCAGCCTGCTGAAACCAATGGATTTTTCGTGGCCTCCTTCACAGCTTTGAAGAGAAAAGGGGGATGGAAAGATGAGGCATCTTCTGGCTGGTACAACTAAGGCTGGGGAGACAACAAAATGGCATTGGGGGGATGGGGAAAAGCAAGGTTTTAGGTTCCAAAACTAAAACCTTTGAAGGACAGCTTAAAATGCCCACCAAGCCTTGTGAAATCTTTCCCAACAGTCACTGCCAAATTGCTACTTTTGATCTGGGCTAATGAAACCCAGAGAAAACATTGACTCTGGTGAAGGAGGTGAGGGCAATGGCTGTGACCTTCCAGGGGAGCATCAGGTGTGCAAAGGAGACCAAGGCTGCCATTAATTTCTCCTGATGGCTCAGGAGTAAATGATTTTAAGTGCTTGTGGATCATCTCCAGATGGGTGAAGTTTAAGATGAGGTTTTAATAGCTGCCAGCTTCAAAATGCTGAACCACCCTCAAATTCAGGTGGGGCAGCTCCAAAGTCATTTATCTACCATGGGTGCAGGAGTGCCATAGGAAACTTGGCTCTAGATGATATATATCAAAATCTCCTGCTGGCAGCACTGACTTCTCTGGAATTTCTACAAATCATGGATGACAATTTCCCAACCAAGAAGTAAAAGTTAACAGTAAGTAAGGTGGAAGTGATTATGTTTGATTCCTGTCTAAGCCAGTTAAAAACACATGGTGCTTCAAGACAGCCACTTTGACAAAGCTGAAGCAAGGAGAAGCCAGCTGTAAGGGAGGGGTGAAGGCTAAATGTGATACTCGGAAGGAATGGTTTAAAGTTGTTTAGCTAGAGGCACAAAGAACCAAATGACACCAGCACCAAACCCAACCTCACACTGTAAGCAAGAAAGAGTGGTTCAAAACCCCAATCTGGGATACAAAAGGATGCAAAATGACAGGATAATAGAATTGTTGGGGTTGGAAAAGCCCTCCAAGATCATCCAGTCCAACCATAAGACAAACACCACCATGGCCAATAAACCATGTCCCTAGGTGCATGGCCACACATTCCTTGCACACCTCCAGGGATGGGGACTCCACCACCTCCCTGGGCAGCCTCTTCCAGTCCCTGACCACTCTTGCAGCAAAGACATTTTCCCTAATCTCCAACCTAAAGCTCTTCTTGAACAATTTCAGGCCGTTTCCTCTCTTTCCATCACAAGGGAGGAGAGAACAGCCTCACCTCACTCCAACCTCCTTTCAGGGAGTTGCAGGGAGCAATGAGTGCTACCAAAGATGAATGGATAGATGTTTAGCAGACAGATGTTGTAAACACTGAAAATACATCCTGGAGCTGCCTGGGATTAATAAAGAAGCAAAGGGATATAAATAAGTACATATGGCCAAAGAAGAAGAGAGGAAGAAGCAGATGTTTGGATCCACTGGGGCCAAGAGTAATCCTACCAATACTATAAGCCCGTGAACAGTAAGAGCATCAGGACAGCCAGGAATAAAGTCAGAAGTGTTTAAAAAACACATCAACCCCTTACTCAGGAGGAAACAAGAAGCTGTGTCCCTAGCATGAGGAAAGGATGACAGTGAGGGTGGTGAGACACTGGAACAGGTTGCCCAGGGAGGTTGTGGATGTCCCTTCCCTGAGGTATTCAAGGCCAGGCTGGATGAAGCCTTGAGCAAGCTGGGCTAGTGGAAGCTGAGGGGGTTGGAACTAGATGATCTTGAAGGTCCCTTCCTACCCAAACCATTCTATGGAGCTATGAATTTTCCACTCTAACCATAACTGAAGCCAAAGTAGAACAGTCACTGCTAAGGGAACTTCTTAATAAGTACAACCAGAGACCTTGCACCAGGATTACTCCAAGAGCAGATTAGGAAGCTCCTCTGGACGCTGCTTTTAGTAACTCAGCTCCAGAAGTGGCAGAAACTCGAGAGAAAACAAATATTATGGCAGCATTTGGCCAGGGTAAAGGAAATGATCAAATAAGTCTGAGTCTGTCAGCCTGACACTTTAGTGAGGGCAGTAATAACAGAAGATTTGACACAAGATTGAAGTGCTGGAGAATTCAAGCAGCTACTCCAAGTAATAACATTGGGTAGGAGTTCAGGGAGAAGAGAAGCTTCTTTATGGAGAAAAGAAAACTTCTGAAAGTTGCCAACACCACTGATCCCTGTGAGAGGCAGAGGCAGACAGGACCCATTGCCTTCACTTGCTCTCCTCTCCAGCAGAGATCCCAGAGATTCCCTTTATCCCCCAAGTAAGAAATACCTGGGGGTTAGGGAAACACTGCACAAAATTCAGACAAAGGCCCCCAGAAAAAAAATCTTTGTTATCAAACATAAAAGGATGGAGGAGGTCCTGGTCAGGGCTGGTACAGTTTGGTGTTGTTTTACATTGAAGTTGATCTCTTCTCCCTAGTATCAGGTGATAGAACAAGAGGGGATGGCCTCAAAATGTGCCAGGGGAGGTTTAGGCTGGAGATGAGGAAAAAAATTCTTTGCTGCAACTGTGGTCAGGGATTGGAAGAGGCTGCCCAGGGAGGTGGTGGAGTCACCATCCCTGCAGGTGGTCAAGAAACCTGTGGACATGGCACTTGGGGACATGGTTTAGTGGCCATGGTGGTGTTGGGTTGATGTTTGGACTGGATGATCCTAGAGGCCTCTTCCAAACCAAACAATTCCATGATCCCTTGACTCTATAAGAGCTAAAATCCTACCCTGAAAAAAAACCCAATCCTCCCAAAGATGGATTTCATAGAATCATAGAATCAATAAGGTTGGAAAAGACCTCAAAGTTCATCAAGTCCAACCCGTCACCCAACACCTCATGACTACTAAACCATGGCACCAAGTGCCACGTCCAATCCCCTCTTGGACACCTCCAGGGATGGGGACTCCACCACCTCCCTGGGCAGCACATTCCAACGGCTAACAACTCTCTCTGTGAAGAACTTTCTCCTCATCTCCAGCCTAAATTTCCCCTGGCACAGCTTGAGACTCTGTCCTCTTGTTGAGGTGCTGGTTGCCTGGGAGAAGAGACCAACCCCCTCCTGGCTACAACCTCCCTTCAGGTAGTTGTGGAGGGCAATAAGGTCTCCTCTGAATCTCCTCTTCTCCAGGCTAAGCAACCCCAGCTCCCTCAGCCTCTCCTCATAGGGCTCGTGCTCGAGCTTTGTTGCCCTTCTCTGGACACATTCAAGAGTCTCAATGTCCTCCTTAAACTGAGGTGCCCAGAACTGGACCCAGGACTCCAGGTGTGGCCTAACCAGTGCCGAGTACAGGGGCACCTTTGTTACACTCTGTTACGGGGTTAAAGCTGGAGCCGGGCAACTGCAGAAGGGGGTTTGCAGAAAGGGAAAGGGTGGCTGGAGAGATTGGATTGTGTTTGGAGGGGGGCTGAGCCGGGCTGGGAGCAGCCCTGCTCTGGGAGTGGCTTCCTTCCGCCGCGCAGCGGCTGTCAGAACGGAAGAGCACATTGCGCGGGGCTGGTGGGAGCTGCTCCGGGTCACTGCTCTGTCCTTTTGGTTAGCAACCTGGGCAACAAAGTCCTGCACACACGTTGAACTTGCAGTCAACAGGAAGCTGGGCAGATGTGGAAGATAAGATAGCATTAGAGTTCATTCAAAAGAGGCTTGGCAGCTCCTCGGGGTGGCTGCGGGAGGGAGGAGATGGTGGGGAAGGAGAAGGGTCTTTCCCGGCAAGGCACTAAATTTAGATCCAGTTCAGCTGCCCTGATGCAGGGCTTCACTCCCCAGTCAGTGCTGCTCCAGAGAAGGGATCTGGCAGCTTGTCCTGCTTCAGGCTGAGGGCCACAAAGGGGGAAGTACCCGATTAGACTCCAGATAATCCTGTGCTTCTCAGGAGCACCTCTGTGTATGCAGCTGGAGACTGCACCTAGGGCTGGAGAGTGCCACAGAGGTGTGGCTGGGCCCGTGAAAATGGGGGAAAGGCAGCTGTGAGGATACCCTAGGGGAACTCAGCACTGCTGAGACACCACCTGAAGTGCTGGGGCCAGCTCTGGAGTCCTCAGCACATACAGCAACCTGTTGGAGCAGGGCCAAATGAAGCCACAGCAATGATGGGAGGGCTGGAAGTCCTCTGGTGCGAGGCCAGGCTGAGACAGGTGGGGTTGCTCATCCTGCAGAAGAGAAGGCTCCAGGGAGACCTCCTGGTAGCCTTTCTTTGAGTATTTACAGAATACAGAATTAACCAGGTTGGAAATGACCTTTGAGATCATCAAGTCTAACCTACCACCCAACACCACCTAATAACTAGACCATGGCACCAAGTGCCTCATCCAGTCTTATTTTGAACACCTCCAGTGATGGTGACTCCACCCCACCCTGGGCACCACATTCCAATGGCCAGTCTCTCTTTCTGTGAAGAATTTAATTGCTTCCTAACATCCAGCCTAAACCTCCCTTGGCGCAGCTTGAGACTGTGTCCTCTTGTTCTGCCACAGTGCTTATAGGGGCAGAGCAGAGAGATAGGTGCAGACTTTTGAGCAGGGTCTGTTGTGACAGGACAAGGGCTGATGGTTTGAAGTAAAGGAGGGAGATTCAGACTGGAGAGAAGGAGGAATTTTTGCCAGGGAGTGTGGTGAGACCGTGCCCTAGGTTGCCCAGAGAGGTGGGAGATGCCCCATCCCAGGAACCATTCCAGGTCAGGTTGTCTGGGGCTCTGAGCAACCTGCTCTAGCTGGGGATGTCCCTGCTGACTGCAGGGGCTTGGACTGGATGACCTTGAAAGGTTCCTTCAACCCAAACCCTTCCATGGTTCTCTGTCATGATTCTGCTTTCTCTAACTGTAACTCAACATCCCCCTGACAGATTTCTGCACCCTTTTGTAGCCTGCTTAATCGTCTTCGTTTTCCTGCCTGGGCTGCAGCCTGACATGGTCTGTCTGTCTGTCTCCAGCCTCTGGGGCAGGCAGGGCTTGGGTTGAAGCAGTTTAACGAATGCCGGTGGTGGCCTCATTGTGCTGCTTTGTGTCTGTGGGGTCTGCACCTTGCAAGCCAGCTCCAATTAGAAGAGGAGTGGAGGAGGGAGAAGGAGAAGAAAGGGCATAAAGAGAGGAGATCTGCTTGAGCTTTCAGCAGCTCTGCAGCCTGTGCTGGGACAGATGGAGTGGGCAGGGGATGGCTGGGCTGGCCCCCTCCAGCTGGAGAGGTTGGAAGCCATGAGCTGTTTGTCCCTCTAATTCGTGGTGGCCCAGCTCACACCAGACATATGTTGATTACAACTGGAGTCAGATCCTGCTGTTGCAGGAATCAGAGCACGTTCAGCCCTCCCCAGCAGCTTGAAAAAGGAGTTGCTGGGATAAAAACAAAGAGGTGAACTTACAGCCACTTGTTGAGTCTGGAGTGGGAAGGACAAATGAGGGCTGGGAAGCACCCGGGCAGGGTCTCACTGAAGTCCTAATTGCTGGGTGCCCTTCATTAAGAGCCCATGGTGGCTGTCCCAGCAGCATTTGGAGCAGACATGCAGATGGGCAGATGGCCCTTTGCTGGAGCACAGGCAGGCACATCTCGTGTTACAGAGGGATTATTGTGTGGATTCATCACTGAAGGGAAAACTCATCTCACAGTGGGGCACTGCTTGGAGCAAGGTTCTCTCTGCACTTGTGCTCCTCCTCAGGATCACCAGCGTTTGCTCCACGAAACAGAGCGTGCAGCCAGCAAGGCTGCTTTCCCCCTGCTCTGCTGCACAAAGAGAAAGGGAAGGGGGATGGAAAAAAGCTTAAGAGCCTGTCAAAGAGTAAAATAGTCCTTTGGGGAACCTAGAAGGTGCTGTATTACTGACTTCAGCTGCTGCTGGGCAGGGAGGGCATCATTGGCATTAGTTCTTCATCTTTCTAACCTGTGCTGAACTGTGATTGTTCCTAGGTGAAGTCCTACATCACTGGGTTAGGGGAGGAGGATCTGGGCCAGACTCCTCATGGAAGAGGAATCAGTTAGAAGCTCAAAGTATCTTGCCCAGAAGATGGCAAGCACCAGCAGAGCTGTTGGATTGGCAGACATGGGCCGAGCTGCTGACTGCTGCGGTGGGATGAATGTGAGGCTGGAGCACCTCTCCTATGAGGACAGACTGAAAGAGCAGGGGCTGTTCAGTATGGAGAAAAGAAGGCTCAGAGGTGACCTCATTGTGGTCTTCCACTATCTGAATGGGACCTACAGGAGGGCTGGGGAAGGACTTCTCAGGATATCAGGAAGTGATAGGACTAGGGGGAATGGAATGAAGCTGGAGGTGGGGAGATTCAGGCTGGATGGGAGGAGGAAGTTCTTCACCATGAGAGTGGTGAAGCCCTGGAATGGGTTGTCCAGGGAGGTGGTTGAGGCCCCATCCCCGCAGGTGTTTAGGACCAGGCTGGATGAGGCTCTGGCCAGCCTGATCTAGTGTGGGGTGTCCCTGCCCATGGCAGGGGAGTTGGAACTAGCTGATCCTTGTGGTCCTTTCCAATCCTGACTGATGCTATGATTCTATGATTCTATGGTGCTTCCACAATGGGACTGAGAAGATGCCTTTGTGAAGGCTGTGTGCTGTCTTCCTTGGTTGTGTTAAAGGATCCTTTGTGCAATGAAGGGGCAGTGGCAACATGAGGCCTTCTCTGTCTCAGCACCAAGAGGAGTAAGACAAGGAAGGGGATGGATGGTTGAATTGTGGCAGACCTTGTGTTGGGCATTGAACAAGATGACCTTTGAAGGTCCTTTCCAATGTAATGCAGTCTGTGAAGGTGTAGATAAGCAGAACACTTGTCTGTGGCTGCAGAGAAGCCAGCAGAGTGTAGGATGGACACCCATCTACAACACTGGGGGGCAAAAGTGGTTGCATAACATGGAGTGATGTTGCACAACCCAGGGAGGGGAGAGAGTCCTCCCAGCAGCCAGCCACCCTCTGCTTTTAGTTTCTGAATGACATCGACTGAGGTTACACAACCACTGACCTGTCTGTGGCACAGGGGAGTTGATATTTACCCACATCCCCAGCCTGGGAGTCACCAAGTAATATTTGTGAGGCTGCAGGACTTTGGATGAGTGGCTTTGCAGGTACACAGAGAAATGTTAGAGTCCCCTCACCGTCAGATGATGCAGCAGCAAGCGCCTCCATGTGCCTCTCCACAGCCACACGTGCCCATGAGGAGCTTTCCCACAGGAAGGCTGTGGTTTCAGATGTGTGCAGAACACAATTCATTGTTAATTGAAGCTTGGGGAGGGCAGATTTAGGCTGGAGATTAGGAAGAAATTCTTTGCAGGGAGGGTGGTGAGACACTGGAACAGGTTGCTCAGGGAGGTTGTGGATGCCTCCTCCCTGGAGGTGTTCAAGGCCAGGGTGGGTAAGACCTTGAGCAAGTTGGGCTAGTGGAAGGTGTCCCTGCTCATGACAGGGGGGGGTTGGATCTGGATGATCTTGAAGGTCCCTTCCAAGCCAAACCATTCCATGAATCTTTTCCTTTAGGTGGTTCACACCATCTGGAGCAGCCATCCCTGTAGTTTCCAAGCTGTTGACCCCACCGCAGGTGCTGGCTGGGCCATGCAAAGACCACACTGAACCTTTGGAGCACGGAATTAAAACAGTCAAGGTGCACCGTGCAGCCCAGGGCTCCTGACTCTTTCTTCTGTGCTCCTGGGAATGGAATTTTTGTCCATTGGGCTGGAGCTGCTCTAAAAAGCAGAGAACAAAAGCTGATCTCAGAAGTGATCCACAGAGGAATAAGTGGCAGGCTCCTCTTTGTTATTCATGTGTGGTGCTCAAAGAGCACTTGAAGTGGTTGGGATTTGCTGCTGAACCTTTGCTTTTTCTTCTTCTTCTTTTCTTTCTGTTGCTGGTGGGGTTTTGGGGGGTAGGGGATTTGTTTGAGCAGTGGCTCAGGCATGCCTCTGTCCTCCCTGAAAGCCACTGCGGCCGGCTGGGACACCAAAATGCTGGGGACCTCAGGGTGCACAGGGGAGTAAAGTGGGCAGAGATGGGAAGTGCTGGGTGGTGGCTGGGGCTTGATATTCTCCAGGGGGCAGCTTGGCCTTTGTCTCTTTACTTCATTCCATTCCTGCCTGCCCCCTGCTCTGTGCCACACGGTTTGCTCTCTGGGTGCTGCTCAGCAGCCTCATTCACAAGCTGGCAGGGATTTGTTTGCTTCTGCGGGCCAGTGACACCAACTGCCTCCCCCGTTGTGTGTGCTTCTGTGGCAGCCCCTGGAGCTGCAGCTAGCAGTGTCCCTGTGAGCAGGGATGAGCTGCTTGGCACGGGGGGCCTGTGACCCTGCCAAGCTAATGGACCATAGCTGTTATCTAACTACTTGTAAAGGCTCCAGTTTCAGGACAGCTTGCAGTTGCTGTGGCCACCTGTAGTACATGGGCAGGGTAGAGGCCACTGCCCACGTGGGACGTGTCAGCCCAGCTCAAGAGCTCCTTTTGAAGGACACTTTGCCTTGGGGAACAACTGCCCTTCTGTGGCTGAGGAGCTGCTCTGCCTGGGGCTGGGTGCTATGAACCTGGCTGTGCCAGGAGAACCTCACTGCTCACACAGGGGAGCAAGAGGTCCCCTGCACCCAGCTGCTCTGCAGGTTGCACCTCCAGCTGGACCAGGGCAGTGCTCTTAGTCCAACCTTCCATTCAAAGCAGGGCTGTTGACAACAGTAAGTCAGGCCAGATCAGCATCTGTCTGGCCAGCTCTTGAAAGCCTCCAGGGGTGAAGTTTCTCCCCCTTCTCCAGTTACAGGTCCCAGAGCTGCCAGTCTGAGCCTCCTGAGCTGCAACTTGGGAACCTCTTCTTCTACTCTTTATTCCTGTCCCTTGCTCTACTACTGGCAAGAAGAGTTTGGTTCCATTATCCAGTCGTTTGGGCTTGGGGACTGTCCATCCTTGAAGATACCCAAAACTGGAGCAGACAGCTTTCAAATGCAGCCTATTCCCAGCAGTGGTTGGAGTAGGGCTCTCCAGAGGTCCCTTCCAACCTAAATTTTGCAATTAGGCTGGACTCTAATAGTAAATTTCTCCCCAGGGGACCTCAGTCCAAGGTGACATGTTAGGAGGTGTCATCTACTAAAGAACAATTGTGGCATCCCAGGTATTGTTGGGAAGTTTTCCAGGCAGGTCTACTTGAGAGTCCTTGGCAGGTTGGAGGAACAAACCAGCACAGGAAGAGTTCTCCAGGCACTGGGTTGGTGTTTCTGGGATGTACCTGTCTTGAGAAAGAAGCTATAAGCTGATGTCCTCTTCTCTTGGGTTGTCAGTCCATTTTGGTGGCTGGAAAACAAAGCTCGTGTCAGCCCCTAGCAGCCGGGAGAACTCCTGGGGATAAAGAGCTGGAAGGCAGTGTGGTAGGAGCAGTGAATCCTCTCAGAGCCAGCAGCAAACCAGTTACATGCTCAAATAGTTCAGCATCTGCTCAGAGCAATTCTTGACAGTGAGGCTGGGCAGACACTGGAACAGGTTGTTCAGGGAGGCTGTGGATATCCCCTCCCTGGAGGTGTTCAAGGCCAGGCTGGATGAGGCCTTGAGCAAGCTGAGCTAGTGGAAGGTGTCCCTGCCCATGGCAGGGGGGTTGGAACTAAATGATCTTGAAAGTTCCTTCCAACCCATTCTAGGATTCCATAAATCTGAAGACATTTGTCTGCAGCAATAATTGGGCATCCATGAAAGAGGGAAGGTGCTGAGGGACAGTGGGGGTTCCCTTCATGAGGGCCCTTGGGATAAGGCAGTGTAGACCTTGCTGTGCCCTTTTCTCATAGGAGGAGGCTCATAAAGATGTAAAACCAGAAGCTGGTCTGAGTCAGTTCCTCCATGCACTCTAGATGGGGCCTTTACCTGTACTGGGGCCAATGGTCTCAGCTATCAGCCACACCATTTACAGTCAAAGGCTTGACCAAAATAGCTCCCAGCTCCTTCTGCTTCTCTATTTTTGTCAATGATCTGCTTCAACGCTGACTCCAGCCTGGCATGGCCACTCAAATCAATCCAGTTGGCTAAGCACCAGTTAGCTGCAGGCTGGTGGAAGCCTGGATCACCTCTCTATATATAAAGTCAGCATCTGAGTGAGTCCTTGGGCTGGGTGACCCTGGGCAGGCTGGCATGGCCAACTGCAGAGTCATGGCTGAGGAAGATGCTCCACCTCAGTACAAGGTTGGTGTCTCCCACGCTGCTGCTCTGTGGTGCTCAGATGTGAAGGGCTGTACAGGGGTGAGTCAAGAAAGTGGAGGCTCTCCCTTCACTGCCTCCCATGCCGGGGTCTCCTTGTCTGCTGAGTGGTCACCAGAGATGGGCTCAGCTTCACTGGTGATGAGGAGTAAGTCAGTGATATACTGAGGCCAATGGATGGGGTTCAACAAGACCAAGTGCTGGGTCCTGCATCTGGGTCACAACAACCCCATAAATGCTCCAGACTGGGAGTAGAGTGGCTAGAAACTGCCCAGCAGAGAAAGAGCTGGGGGTCTTGGTTGATAGCAGCTGAGGATAAGCCACTGTGTGCCCAGGTGGCCAAGAAGGCCACCAGCATCCTAGCCTGGATCAGCAGTAGTGTGGCCAGCAGGACCAGGGAATTGATTGGTCCCAGGTACTAGGCACTGGTGAGGCCACATCTCAAGTACTGGGTGCATTTTGGGGGTCCTCTCTCCTAGAAGGACATTGAGGTGCTAGAGCAGATCCAGAGATGGGCAATGAAGCTGGGGAAAGGTCTGGAGAACAGGGCTGGGGAGGAAACTGGAGTTGTTAAGTCTGGAGAAGAGGAGGCTGAGGAGAGACCTCATTGCTCTCTGTAACTCCCTGAAAGGAGGTTGGAGCCAGGTGGGGTTTGGTCTCTTCTCCCAAGTAACAGGCAACAAGATGAGAGGAAATGGCCTCAAGTTGCAGCAGGGCAGGTTTAGGTTGGGTATCAGAAGAAACTTCTTCCCTGATAGGGTTCTCAAAGACTGGAGCAGGCTGCCCGGGGAGGTGGCTGAATCCCCATCCCTGGAGGTGTTTCAGAGAGGCAGAGCTGTGGTGCTGAGGGCCATGGTTGAGCAGCAGCCTTGGTAGAGAATGGTTGGATTTGATGATCTCCAAGGGCTTTTCCAGCCAGTACCATCCTGCCCTGCAGGAGAGCTGGACACCACACAGATCCTGGCACTTCCTGGGGAGCCTGAGGGCACCACATCAGCAACCTTATTCTTCCAACCTTTCTCAAGCAGTGGTGGCTGGGTGCCCCTGGTCATGGGATGTGTGGAGGGCTGGGTGGTCACCTGGTGAACCAACTGCACATAAAGGAATAAATAAAGACCTGGAGGGTGTCTCAAGTTTAGGACACCCAGAGAGACGGGGGACAGCAGGGCTCCTAGAACGGACAGGAGCAGGTTGGGGTTAAATTTAGCAGCCATGCAGTGCCTGGAAAAGGCTGCTGAGAACTTGGCACCTATCTCCTCAGCTCAGACTGCTCTCCCAAGGAGGGCTGGCAGCCTCCAAGCAGAGCCTTGCTGGTGCACAGCCTGAGCAAGCACCCCCTAAATAACCTGTTCCCTCCTGTGGACTCATCTGCTGAGCCGTTCAGAGCCCTGAGTGTCCACCACAGCCTCTTTGTGCCACTGCTCCAGCCTGCGGAGGGGTCTCAGGACCACAGCAGGAGCAACTGGACCATGAGCTGGTGTGAACAGGTGGTTAGGCCACCACTACCTGCATTTCTGGGGTATGTTCTGTGACCTGTCTCCCACCCCATGGTCCAAGTAGGAGACGCATCTCGTGGGGCAGATGGTGAAAAATCCAGAGGAACTTGTGCAAAGGCATGGAATGACAGGCTGAGGGGTGATGGCTTCAAGCTGGAAGAAGCTGGACTGAGATGAGAATTTTTTCCCCATGAGGGTGGTGAGGCACTGGAATAGGTTGTCCAGAGAAGCTGTGGAGGCTCCAAGCCTGGCAGTGCTCAAGGGCAGGTTAGATGGGACCTTGAGCAAGCTGCTCTAGTGGAAGGTGTCCCTGCCTCTGACACAGGGCTGGAACTAGATGATCTGTGAGGTCTCTTCCAACTCAAACCATTCTATGTGTCTCTGATGCAGCGCCTTGGCACAGCAAGGGGTGGCACTGGGAGCTGCTGGCCACTGGGAAGGAGACAAAGAAAAGGTGATGGTCTTCCCAAAATGCAGGGTGCTGGAGCTGTCTTGCACAGTGCTGAGGGTGCATCAGAAGCCCATCAGAAGCACTGGCAGAGCTGGCTGGCTGGCAGGACCAGCCTTCAGTGGGAACTGTCACTGTGCTTGTCACTATCTGTCAGCCTTCAGAACAGGTGCTGGGCACTGGAAGTGCCAAAGCAGTGCTCAGGCTGTGATCTGCACCTGCAGCCCACGGTGACAGCAGCACAGCCTGGGGGGGGAGGGCCAAGGGGGCTGCCAAATGGGCACAGGCAGCAGAAAAGGGATGGCCCTGGCCAAGCAGTGTGTGTGTGTGTGTGACACAAATGGACTGGGTTGGCTTCAGAAGGGAGCCCACCTCCTGCTGGGACCAGGCAGGACATGTCCTCAGCTGGTGGCAGTCAGTGCTTCAGTGAGGACAGCAGGGAAGGGGCTCCTCTTTTGTGGCCTGATTTAACTGCTGAAGAAAACTGTGCCGGGGAGGTTTAGTTTGGACATTAGATGAAACTTCTTCCCTGAAATGGTTCTCAAAGACTGGAAGAGGCTGCCCAGGGAGGTGGTTGAATCCCCCTCCCTGAGGGTGTGTCAAAGAGGCAGAGACGTGGTGCTGAGGGCTATGGTTTAGCCCCAGCCTTGGTAGCTAGGGAATGGTTGGCATGGATGATCTGAAAGGGCTTTCCCAACCAAAGTGATTCTCTGACTGCTTCCTGTATGGTCCCGAGGAGACATTTTGTTAGAGAGAGCAATGTCTGTGGAGTCATTTCCTTGGAAAATTCTCTGTAGGATTCTGTTCCTCTCCCTGCAAGCAGAGCTCTCTTCCTGATGCAGGACACTGGATCCACTTCTCTGCAAAAGGAGATACTCAAGGGGGTTGCTGGGATTCACCCTGCTAAGCACAGAGCTCCTCCCCAGATCTCCCTGCCTGTGGGGATTTCCACTGAGTGCAGTGGGAATTCAGATACCTTCTGCCCCACCCCAGCCTGGGATGTGAATCCCACCCCTTGTGTCATGGGCAAGTTTAAAGCAGGTGTGGTGGCTAGAAGACTCAAAGAGAGTTTCTTGTCCATAGGGTGAAAGGGCTGAAGGAAAATGCAGAAATGATTGGGGAAGGCAACAGGAATCCCTGGCAGCCCCTGCACTCAGCAACCCACCAGGCCATGCTCCATCAGGGGGTGGAGGGCAGGGGCTGGGGTTATTCCAGGGAGTTCAGGACAAAGAGGGAATTTGCCTCTTCTCAAGGAATTGGATGTCTTGGCTTGCCTTAGTTCAGCAAAGGAATGACAGGTTCAAAACCACCCAGGGTGCTGCAGGAATATCCAGAGCACTCCTTTCAGGGCAGTTTCTGATGGGTAGAAACTGTCTGGAACTGGCTGCTTCTCTTCTACCTCTATCCACTTCATTTCTTTATTTGGGAGGTTAATTACTGAAGCCTCTATAAAAATAGAGGGCAGAAGAGTATCCTGCTGTCAGCTAGGGGCTTCTGCAGCTGCTCTGGATCATGCTGCTGCTGCAAAGCTTTACACCATGGCTCAAACGTGATACCAACAAACCCCCACTACTGCATCACCACAGCCATGAAAGGCACAGGCTGCAGACCACAGAAGCAGAGAATTGTTTGGGTTGGAAAAGCCCTCTAGGATCGAGTCCAACCGTCAGTGACAGACAATGCCAGGACAAGGGGCATTGGGTGCAAGCTGGAGCACAGGAGGTTCCACACCAGCATAACCTGTTTCACCGTGCGGGTGGCAGAGCCCTGGAGTAGGCTGCCCAGAGAGGTTGTGAAGTCTCCTCTGGAGACAATCAGAGAATTAATAAGGTTGGAAAAGACCTCAGACATCACCAAGTCCAACCTGCCACCCAACACCTCAGGACTACTAAACCATGGCACCAAGTGCCACATCTAATCTCTTTTGGAACACCTCCAGGGACGGTGACTCCACCACCATCCAAACCTATCTGGATGTGTTCCTGGGGGAGCTGCTGTGGGAGGGGGGTTGGACTAGGTGATCTTTCAAGGTCCCTTCCCACCCCTAACATTCAGTGAAAAAACAGCCTGGTCCCATCCTGCTGCCACCCACCCCTTAAGTACTGATCAGTATTGATGAGATCCCTCCTCAGTCTGCTCTTTTCCAGGCTAGAAAGCCTTTCCCAGGCTTTCCTCACCAGAGGGACGTTCCAGTCCCCTCAGTATCTCTGCAGCCCTGTGATGAATACGTAAGACAGCTGAGAAGATCACATGGACATGGAATCACTGAGAGCTGGGGATCCAGCATGAGCTATTCCCCAGCTCCCCAGACCTGAGGTCACTTTCCCTGCAGATGACCAGGAACCTGCCCTCCTCCCTCCACCCATCCTGCACATAACTCATGGAATGATTTGAGATGGAAGTGACCGCAAAGATCATGTAGTCCCAACCTCCTGCCACAGGCAGGGAGACTTTGCCACTGGCCCACCTTGCTCAAGGCCTCATCCAGCCTGGCCTTGAGCACCTCCAGGGAAGGCACATCCACAACCTTCCTGGGCAACCTGTTCCAGCGTCTCACCACCCTGTCGTGAATTTCTTCCTCCTCTTCACTCTAAACCTCCCCTCCTCAAGACCACATCCCAGAACCTACCCCAGAAACCCCCCACCAACCCCACCCCATTTCCCAGTGGTGCAATTCAGCAGCAGACACCAAATGCAAAGCAAAAATGTCATCTTTTTTTTATTCTCTTTCAAGGACTATTTGCCTTCTAGTATTGCTGAAGGGATCACCTCCTGGGGAACTGATCAGTACAAAGTCCCTATCTAAAAGTTCAAGTGCTTGTGTTGTACATTCTTTTTGAACCACAGAGAGAGAGATAAAGAAAGGGAAAAATAACCCCAACCCCTAATGACCACAGAGGTGGGCAGCTGCTTGCAGTTGTATCCCACCCTGGCCTTGCTTCAGGCTAGAAAACAATTCAAGTAAGTGAAAGAGTGGGAAACAAAAATGTTAACCTTTAAGGTCACTGCCAGCTTTTGAGCAAAACAGGGGGTGGGGGAAAAAAAAATAGAGGGGGTCCTGAATGTATGGCAAAGAAGATCTGGAGCTGTTGGGGAAGGGGATATTAAACCAGAGCCTCTAAAAGGTGGTGGCAGTTTAAAGGAGGTTGGAGCAGTGGAGGTTTAGTCTCCCCCTTCCGGGATGCGATTTCACTTCTCACATGAAGCTCTTCCAACAACAGCAACAGAGGCCTGCAGCAGAATCACTGTAGACAGAGTGGTGGTTTAGGGAATGCCCTCTGAAAACTCATTTCAAATTAGAAATGCCTTTGAATCTCTTCTCTTTTGGCCTTTTCCCCACCCCCCCCCCCTTTTCTCTTTTTTCCCTCCAGAACTGTAAAAGCCATAAAAATGCAGAATATCTTGGTAGGTTAACTTTGGAGTCAGAATTAGGCCTTAAATGTTCCCCCCCCCTCAAAAAAATAACATTTCACCCTCCTCCTCCCTGGTGTTGTCAGCCATAGGATTGCTCAGCAACAGACTCAAACCAGGTAACAAATGCTTCATGTTGGGTTCTGTTTTTATTGTGGTTTGGTTTTTTTTTCCCCCCCTCCCTCCCCCACCCCACTCCCCCCACCTGAAACACCTGTAAGAGAGGCCCCCAAACCAGGCAAGAGTCAGGGACATGGATTATGCATGGCAAAGGTAATCCTCTAGCAGTTGACTTTAGCATGACTCTGCTCCTAGCACACCAAACTCTCTCGGAGCCTCAGTTGTTTTCGATCTGCTCCAGGTCCAAGTCCCCACAGTCTAGAGGGAAGATGCCTTCCTCAGTGCTCTCACAATCGCTCGTGTCCTCGTCACTCTCACAGACTGCAGCTGCTTGCTTGTAATCCCTCGCCTGGAAGCTCCCTTGGCAGGGGCCGTGGTGCCTGACCTCATCCAGCTGCTCTTTCGCGGGGCTGGAGCCCGGCGTGATGATGCTCATGAGGTCGTTTGAGTCACAGGGGGAGGAGACGATGGTCTTCATCTGCGTGTCGTCGTCCTCATCCTCGTAGTCAAGGGAGCAGAGACTTTTGGAATTTTTTAAAGTCTGCAATCACACAAGGATAAAAAAAACAAAAGAAAATATTAACCAGGAGGGGAGAGGAGCAGAGTAAATTCACAGAATGGGATGGGGCAGAAGGGACCTTCAAGAGCATCCAGTTCCAGCCCCCCTGCCATGGGCAGGGACACCTTCCACTAGCCCAGGCTGCTCAAGGCCTCATCCAGCCTGGCCTTGCAGATAGAATAGAACAGACCAGGTTGGAAGAGACCTCCGTGATCATCACATCCAACCTATCATCCAACACCACCTAAACAACTAACCCATGGCACCAAGCACCCCATCAAGTCTCCTCCTGAACACCTCCAGTGACGGCGACTCCACCACCTCCCCAGGCAGCACATTCCAATGGGCAATCACTCTCTCTGTATAGAACTTCTTCCTAACATCCAACCCAAACCTCCTCTGGCACAGCCTGAGACTGTGTCCTCTTGTTCTGGTGCTGGTTGCCTGGGAGAAGAGACCAACCCCACCTGGCTACAACCTCCCTTCAGGTAGTTTTAGAGAGCAGTAAGGTCACCCCTGAGCCTCCTCTTCTCCAGGCTAAGCAGTCCCAGCTCCCTCAGCCTCTCCTCACAGGGCTGTGTTCCAAGCCCCTCACCAACTTTGTTGCCCTTCTCTGGACACGTTCCAGCAAGTCAACATCTTTCCTAAACTGAGGGGCCCAGAACTGGACACAGGACTCGAGGTGTGGCCTAACCAGCTCAGGGTACAGCAGGAGAATCACCTCCCTGCTCACTGCACTGATTAGGCCACACCTTGAGATCTCCAGGGAGGGGGCATGTGATACCTCTGTCCCTCAGCTAAAGGGCTGAAGTGCCCAGGCCCCTCATATAACTGAGAGCCTTGTGGAGACTCCAGAAGCAGCATTTAAGAGAGGAACAGGCAGCAGAACAAAGATCTTAACAAGTGAAGAGCTGTTCAGTTGTGCCACATTCAAATCACAGAGTGAGAGGAGGGGGGAACCAAGCCAGGGCTCCTCTCGGAGGTGCTAAGAGGCAGGAGAACAAAGCTATGTTAGCTTTCAGTGTGTTGGGGAAGTGACTCCTGCCTCTCACAGCAATGGCTTCATTGCAAGCAGATCCACAGGGAGCAAACCCAACTTTCACACCCATCTTCAGCTTCCTCCCCCAGTTTGTCATTTACTAAGTATTCTGTGTTTGTTGATGGATTCAGAGGAAGCAGGAACATTGCAACACTCCCAGAGCACCACATTCCAGATGCTCATTCTTCCAGAGCACTGGATCATCTTCCCACTTCATCAGTGCATGGCAGCAGCCACAGGAGCAGCTTTCCAAGAGCTCTGGGCGTTTGCATACACAAAACTTCACATCTTCAGAAGAAAGCTGGAGTCAGCCTTGCCTGCAGACAACTGGATGATGGAGAGTGAGGAAACCTCACTGAGGAGATCTGCCTGCCCCCTGGGGTCAATGTCTGACATAGAACATCTTGCAGACAAGCCCATGAACTCTGCAAGTTCATGAAGCTCTTTGGACATCCCTCCAGCAAACCTACAGGGGAAGTTTATTGGAGGGAGGGTTTGGGTAAAGGTAAAAGGCAACACAGTTGAGGTTTAGAGTCCAACCACAGCACAACCAGGCTGAGGAGTGGACAGCAGTACTGCCATGGGATGGCGGCTCAGCATGGTCAGTGTCCCTCCATGGGTGAGACACTGCAGCAGCATCCCCTGAGGACAGGTCAGTGTGGCACTTCCCTCTGCTCTGAGTCTGTTGCACAGCCCTGCTCCTGCTCCAGCACCTTTCACAGCTTGTGTTACATTCCATCAGAAGAAACTTCTTCCCTGAAAGGGCTCCCAAGCACTGGAACAGGCTGCCCAGGCAGGTGGCTGAAACCCCATCCCTGGGGATATTTTCTGTGTGGTGCTGAGGGCCATGGTTCAGCACCAGCCTTGGTAGGGTTAGAGTAGGGTTGGACTGGATGATCTGAAAGGGCTTTTCCAACCAACACCATTCCATCACTCCATGTCAGAGTAGTTAACAAGCCACAGCTTTCAGGCCACAATGACAATCTAGTTTGGACAGACACAAATGAGCCCTCAAGGATTTAGGAGATGCATCTCCAAGACCTGCACCCCAAGATCAAAGCAACCACCCAAGCAGAGGCTGTTACCATAGCTCTGTCAGGAGGAAGTGACCAAAGCCTTTGCTGGCTGGGGTTGGAACCCATATCCAGTTGTGTGTGTAAGTAGCATCCAAAACACCGACAGTGTTGTGCAATCAGAGAGCTCTCCACCTCTAAATTTCACTCCCCTACAAAGCCAGTTCTGGTATGAAACACATTCCTGTTTCCCAAACATTTCTCTGTTGCTCACAGCTTACCCAAGTGCAAACAGTTGAGCTGGCTAAGGGGTGAGAATTTCTCTCATTTCACTGAAATCAAACCAGTAGAGTTTTGGAGTACACAGCCTAAGAGGGGATTTGAATCCAAACCTATCTCATGTCTCTGAAAGTTGTTGTGTATCTCCAGACAGCATTTTCAGGCCTTGAAATCTTCTGTTCATAGAGTATTTCTTTGGTTTGAAAAGCCCTTTCAGACCATCCAGTCCAACCTCTCTCTAACCCTACCAAGGCTGGTGCTAAACCATGGCCCTCAGCACCACATCTCTGCCTCTTTGAAACACCTCCAGCGATAGGGATGCAGCCACTGCCCTGGGAAGCCTGCTCCAGTCTTTGAGAACCCTTCCAGGGAGGAAGTTTCCTCTGTTATCCAACCTAAACCTCCCCTTGTGCAACTTGGGGCATTTTCATAGATTCACAGAATGGTTTGGGTTGGAAGGGGCCTTCAAGATCATCTACTTCCAACCCCTCTGCCAGGGACATCTTCCACTAGCCCAGGATGCTCAAGGCCTTGAACACCTTCAGGGAGGGAACATCCACAACCTCCCTGGGCAACCTGTTCCAGTGTCTCACCACCCCCACTGGAAAGAACTTCTTCCTAATCTCCAGTCCAAATCTCCCCTCTTTCACCTTCAATCCATTCCCCACCTTATCCTGTCACTACAAGCCCTCATCCTGACACTTGTTACTAGGCACAAGACACCAAGCCCCACCTGGCCCTGGGAAGCAAAGGGATCACACTGAAGCAAGCTTTGGAAGTTCTGCTCTGGGTGTTTTAGGGAGGAATCCCCAAAGTTCCTCCTCAAAAGCACCTTTGACTGGCTGCAGCGCTGGGAGCCAGCCCAGGCAGCCAGCTGTCCTGCTGGCAGGTTGGGTGCAGAGCTGGAGAGCTGCCTGCTAGCTGTGCTGAAACCACTTGAATGGGGACTTTTAACCGGTTTCAACACAGCAGCAGAAGCATTCAACTGGTTCTTTGTTTTGTTGTCTCTCTCTCTCTCCCCCCGCCCCCCAACATGTCACAGCCACCGGGCTAAAAATAGGTGGATTTATTATCTCCCAGCACAATCCCGCTCCTTTCAGCAAGCAGAAAGGTAGAAATTGCAAAGCATTCAGGCCCCTGAGCTGGGCCTTGCTACAGTACCACACCTTCCAGGCACAATTGTGCCCAGTGGGGAGCCTAGCAGTACTTGCTCAATGGTCCTGCTTTCATAAAGGACGCTGGACTAAGACGACAAAAGAGTCCACAGTTGGCAATGGATGGAACTCAATCAGCTAAAAGTATTCTTTTGTGTGATGGGAGAAGGAGAAAAAAAAAAAAGAGAAGAAGAAGAAGGGGGGGAGGAAAAAAAAAGAAAGAAACTGGGAGTTTGAAATGAAGTGAGGCGATAAAATGTCTGAATATTAAGGGGAGAGAGGAAAAAAAAAAACCCACCCCAACCACCCACAAAACAACAAAAACCCACCCAACTTTGTCCTGAAAACAATGGTGGGGAAGGAAATCAAAGAAATCTCTCTAGACCCTTGCCATAGAAAGCAAACAAGAAAGGCCCAGAGCAGCCTGAAAGGAAGCTAATGTCTGTACTCTGGGCTAACCAACCCCCCCAGCGCAGAAGCCCCCAGCACATCACTTTCCAGCTATAAAAAGCACGAAAAAAGGTTGGGTTTGGTTTGCTAACAGGACTGCAGCCTCTGCTGCAGCAGGCAAGAGCAAAGCAAGTCGCTGGTGTGTGCTCAAACCCAGGCCACAGTGGCGGCAGCAGCTCTCAGGCTGCTTCCCTGTGTGCTCCCCCCCTCCCCCCAACATCACAGACCCCGGTGCCCCCAGCTCTCCCCCCATTCCTGACTGGGGCTGGCAGATACAGCTGCTCTGAAGAGGTGCAGCTGCAGCAGCTGGCACAAAGCGAGCAGCAGAGGAAGCCTGAAGCCACCAGGAGCCCAAAGCCCATCCTCCTGCTTCTCAGCACCATGAGGGGCTGGGCTGCTCCCTCAAGGCACAGGCTCACAAACAGAAGGAATTCGTCAGGATAATTAATTAGAGCAGTTACCTGGCTTGCTTTCTGTCCCATCCTGAGGCTTCTGCCTGGAGCTGCTTTTGGTTAGAAAAGCCCTCTAAGCTCATCCAGTCCAACCATCAACCCAGCACCACCACGGCCATTAAACTGTGTCCCCAAGTGCCGTGGCCACACGTTGCTTGAACACCTCCAGGGATGGGGACTCCACCACCTCCCTGGGCAGCCTCTTCCAGTCCCTGACCACTCTTGCAGCAAAGAAATGTTTCCTAATCTCCAACCAAAACCTCCCCTGGCACATTTTGAGGCCATTCTCTCTCCTCCTGTCACCTGATTCTAGGGAGAAGAGACCAACCCCCGCCTGGCTCCAACCTCCGTTCAGGAGTTGTAGAGAGTAGTGAGGTCTCCCCCCTCAGCCTCTTTTTCTCCAGGCTGAACACTCCCAGGGTCCCTCAGCTGCTCCTCACCTGACCTGTTCCCCAGCCCCTTCCCCAGCTTTGCTCTCCTGCTCTGTTCACTTTCTGTAGCTCTGTAGATTCCCTGGAAGTTTGACATCCACCTTTGCATTCCCAAACGTGATGCTGATTTCACCAGCTACACCTAGCAGCAGAAAAAGCACTGGATGGGAACAAGACAGAGCAAAGAACAGAGGTTCTGTGCCATGCAATTAGACACTTGCCTCTAATCCCCATTCTTCACCTCTTCAGAGAGAAGACTGCTGCAGTCTGTTGTCAAAGGTAATCCAGCTGCAAAGCCACAGACCCAGTTAAAAATCAACCCAAGCTGGCACAGAGCAAGGTGGTTATGACTTGAAAGTTGTTCAGTACTTTGTCTCTGCTGGATCTTCAAAGGTTGTTTTAATTTTTTTCCACCTGTAGGTGCCCAGGAAGAGAAGCAAACTGACAGCAGCTTGCTCCACATCAGATGCTAAACAGCACTGTGAAGGAACAGGCTTTCATCTGCCACTAGCCAGACTGTTCTAGATGTAAGCCTGCAGTTTTCTGCTGCAGTCTACCACAAAGGTTGATCTATTTATTGGCCTAGATTTTAATGCTTGTACTCTAAAAATCGTGCCACACTGGCCTTCTGAAATTTGTTGATGAACTCTGAGATTTAGACTGGAGATTGGGAAGAAATTCTTTCCAGTGAGGGTGGTGAGACACTGGAACAGGTTGCCCAGGGAGGTTGTGGATGGCCCCTCCCTGGAGGTGTTCAAGGCCAGGCACAAAGCATATGAAATTCAACTTCCCATTTGTTCTAAGCAGCCTCTCCACACCTCTTCCTTCTAGTGGCTCACTGAGATCATCTTAACAACCCAGGAGAAACCCCACAGCTCCTGCAGAGCCATCAGCTCACCCCTCCTGGGCTCAATTAAGTTGTGACATGAAGTGACATCAGAAGCTACGGAGCTGGAGCAGATGAAAGACAAGTTTGTCAGTCGAGAGGCATGCCTGCAAACTGAATTTAAGCAGACAGAACTCTCCTGAGAGGTTTTTACCCCTCCCTTCCTGAATTTTGGTTGGATAGGGGCAGTTTAGGGCAGGGAATTCAGCAGCTGGGGCTCAGCAGTTTCTGCAAGCCCAGCTCCATTCACCACAGGGGTGCAGTTTGTTTCTGAGGACAAACTGGAAGCTAAGCTGGTCATGTACTGCAGTCAGGACCAGGATCCAACACCAGCACTGCCATGAAGGTGAACACATACAGCACTTTTCCCCTTATAAAAGCCAGGCTGACATTAAACTGCATCCTTACAAGTTTACTGGGTGGAATTTTAATTAAGATGTTGGCACCTCACACTCCCCAGTTCAGTGGATTTGTGAACTGCAACCTTTTCCCTTTCCTCCAAGTATAAATCACTCAGGATTTTATTGTAAGAAAGTGGAATTACGCTCTGCAAAGCCCAGGCCCATTTCACCTGCATGTAATTAAGGAGAGCAAGTCTCAACTGCTCCCAAAGCCAGCCCAGCAAGCATCAGTTCCTACAGATGCTGGGAATGAGTCCATTAACTGACCCAGAGGAAGGTCAGACCTTCAGAATACCAGGCTGGAAGGGACTCCCCCCTTGAAGTGTTCAGAATCACCAAGGTTGGAAGAGACCTCAAAGATCAAGTCCAAGCTGGAAAAGAACCAGGAAGGTGTTGGATGAGGCCTTGAGCAACCTGGCCTAGTGGAAGGTGTCCCTGCCCATGACTGGATGATCTTGAAGGTCCCTTCCAACCCAAACTATTCCCTGGTTCTATGACTTGTCACCCAAGACATTCAAACCACACAAGTTGTAGCTGTGCTTCCCCCCAAACTGCTACAGCCACATTCTGACATTCACTTCCTACCAAACTCTGCTTTCAAGTACCAGGAGTGCCTGATGATGCACCAGAGGACAGGATTTAACCCTTGTGGCTTCAAGACCTGCCCATATTGCCTTTGTTTCCTGCCATTTATTTCACCTGTTTTTATAGAGCACTTTGATTTCCTGAGCAGTTTAGCTCAGGTCTTGTTCCTTCATGGCTCTGCCACAAGCTGCAACACCATCCACCACTGGATCAGAGTACAGCCATAAAGCAACTTCAAACCCTAGCATCTTGCTTGTTGTTTCTCCTCAGGTCTAACACAAAGCTGAAGCAATGGGTCAAATTTAGAAGAAACTCCCAAGTGCTGATTCTAAGGCTGCCCTCATTAGGTACTGACAGCCATCAGCCTCACCTCTGTTATTGGGTTATGCTGGCACTCCATCATAACCAGCATTTTAGGGGATCCCATAATTGGGCCATAAAGTCCACTTCTGCCAGGGGAAAGGGGGTGGGAGAGAAAGGGAAACACAATCCCAGCTTAGGAACAGCTCCCCCTTCTCCAGACCAAGTTTCCACTACAGCAACACTTGTCCAAAGCAAAGCCTGAAGATCCTATTACACCTACAAGTGCAACACACACACCCCCTGTACATGGCCTGCTGGAAATCATCTGCTCAGCTCATGCAAACCCCACAGTCTAACAACAAACTCTTGTAGGAGCATTAATTCAAACTGGAGGTGGACTCTCACCACTAATTACTTCCAGAGCCTAGTTGAACACAACACATTTGTTTAAGAGTGAACAGAATTAGCACTGGTCCCCTTTCCATCTCTGCTATCTGCTGCAGCTTTCTAGCTTAGCAGCCAATGCTGGACCATTCTGAACACTGGGCTGAGGGAGCGCTCTTGGCATTAAGTGGCAAACCTGCTACATGCTTTTAATACTCAGCCAACCTGTGCTGAAACTGTTGGAGAAATGTAAAGTCATAGAAGCACAGAATGGTTTTGGTTGGAAAAGCCCTCTAAGGTCATCCAGTCCAACCATTCTCTAACTCTAGCAAGGCTGGTGCTAAACCATGGCCCTCAGCACCACAGCTCTGCCTCTCTGAAACATCTCCAAGCATGGGGATTCAACCACCTCCCTGGGCAGTCCCAGTCTTGAGAGTCTTTTCAGGGAAGAAGTTTCTTCTGATGTCCAACCTAAACCTGCCCTAGGGCAACTTGAGACCATTTCTTCTCCTCCTATCACCTGTTACAAGATAAAAGAGACCAACCCCCACCTGGCTCCAACCTCCTTTCAGGGAGTTGTAGAGAGCATGAGGTCTCCCTTCAGCCTCCTCTTTTCCACACTAAACAACCCCAGCTCCCTCAGCTGCTCCTCACCAGCCCTGTTCTCCAGATTTCCATCAGCTTCGTTGCTCTTCTCTAGACCTGCTCTAGCACCAAAATGCCCTTCTTAGAGTGGCCCCAAACTGAGCCCAGTACTCCAGGGGTGGCCTCAATCAGGGGTTTGACTCCATCTTCAGAAGCCCCAACCCTTCTGAATTTAGAATAGAATAAACCAAACCAGGTTGGAAGAGACCTTCAAGATCATCGTGTCCAACCCATCCACCAATCCAACCCACCCAAACAGCTAACCCATGGCACCAAGTACCCCATCAAGTCTCCTCCTGAACACCTCCAATCAACCCTTCTCCCCAAATTACCCTTGAAGTTACCCCAATTCATCTGAAACCTCATTTATTTGCCAAGAGCTCTGGAAAGCAGTTCCCCCATCAAAGGCTGAGCATGACTCAACCCTTCTGCTGCCACCATCTCTTGTAATTTAGAGCCAGGGCAAAAAAAGAACCTAACACCTGCCAGCTGCCAAACCCCAGATGGTAAAACCTGAGAAGAGTGCTCTCACCTCTTTAAAGCCTCTGCTGTAGCTCAGGCACACAAAGTGCCCTGCGTGTAACACCGAGCCCCAGCTCAGCGCCGGCGTTCAGCCCGAGCAGCACCACCAATCAGTGGAGCATAATCCAATTTTATGACAGCCTAAGTAATAATTAAAAGAGAAAATATCCACAGCTGGCTGAAAGCTGGCCTCTGAGCTAAGAGATGGCCTCTTCTCACAATGTCAACTGCAGGCCTGGTCCTCATTAGGTCTTTCAACAGCAAGCACTGACTTGGACACGCAGGAACTTGCCAGAAAGGAACAACAAATCCACAGCAGATATTCAGCTGCCTCCTCCTCTTCCAAGCACGCTGCTGACAGCAAAGTGCCCCAAACACACACAGCTAGGTTCAGGTAGGACAAAGCAACACGGTGCTGAACAGCTTGGAGCAGCTCCAGCTGTCTGCAAGGCATCAATTACTGGGGTCTCTGCCAACAGTCAGGGCTCTGTGAACTCCCTGAAAGGAGGCTGCAGCCAGGTGGGGATTGGGCTCTTCTCCCAAGGAACAAGGGATAGGACAAGAAAAAACAGCCTCAGGTTGCACCAGGTGAGGTTCAGGCTGGAGATGAGGAATAATTTCTGCCCTTTGAGGGTTGTCAAGGCCTGTGTCAGACTGCCCAGGGCAGTGGTGGAGTCCACATCCCTGGAGGGGTTTCCAAGCCATACAGATGTAGTGCTGAGGGATGTGGTTTAGTGGTGACCTGACAGTGCTGGGGTAGTGGTTAATGATCTGAAAGGTCATTTCCAGCCCAAAGAATTCTGTGAGTGCCATGCACAACAAGCAGGGATCAGCCTCTGTCCTTAGTGAGATTTCCTTCCCTGTGTCCTCCAGGCCTGTCCTCCCTTGCTGTGGGAGCCCAGGGATACTCCAGCACCAGGCCTCACTCCATCACACCCCCTTCTGGGCCTGATTTTACATGGTGACCCATGCTGCTGATGCAAAGAATGCCAAACACCAGATGTTCTGTGCCTGCAGCCTCATTCACCAGGCCACAACAACTCCAGTCATCCATTCAAAACCAAGCACCCCCAGCCTGCTCTGTCCTGTCACAGGACAAAGTGCTGGCTTGTCTTCAGCCCACTTTTGATGCTTGCCTATCATCTCCCAGCCCAGCCTACTCCTATCTCCTTTCCTTCTTCCCAAGCCTGCAGGAATTTGAACTTTAAATGGATGCCCTCCATGGCAACAATAGATAAAAAAGGAGCCTTTGATTGTTCATGCATCAAGGCAAAGAAAGGAGGAGATTCATCCTGGCTGTGACCTAGCAGGAACTCATCAAGCACGGCTCCCCTTCCATTCCAGTGGGATGCCTTCCCCTGTAGCTACTCATTCAAGCTCCCTGCATCTCTGTTTCCATTCAGAGAGGATGAATTCCTCAGGTTTCCCCTGTTAAGGAATTAAACGTTGATCCTATGAATGAAGGGCAACACCAAGCTTGGAAAGCTGCCAAAAGGTTCTGTAGCACTCAGCAGTTTGCAGTTAATTCAATACTTATTGATATCCAGCAGGATTTATGGCTGCATTATTTATAAGGGGGAGAAAAAAAAATCAGAGCCATATTTAGACCTTGGTAATAAACTATTTTTAGCACCATCTGCTTTTCTGGCTTAGACAACAGCACACTTTTACCCAGTTCCCTCTCCCATGCCCATGTAAAAGAACCCACAGAGCCTACAAAGTCCAAGTAAGGATCACACTGAGTATTTCTTGCCCAGCAGGCCTCCTAATCATGATTTGGAAACCAGAGCTGCTGAGCAAAGGCAGCCTCGGGCTGGTGCAGCAGCGTGTGGTGCCTCCAGCTAAAGCCTGTGAATGCAAGGGGCAGTGTGCTGCACACAAGGTTGTATCTGGAAAGAAACAACTGATCCTTAACTGCATGAAGCCACCTGAGAAGTGTTCACACACTCCTGGCAGTGCTTTTCTGCTAGCTGCCAAGTTTCACCCTCATTAAACTCTCAGCCCTTTTGTCACAAGCCAGGCTGCTGTTGGAGGGGAGGCAGATCACAAGCAGCTGCTGCAGGCACCTTGCAAGAGGAGATGTTTCAAGCTGCAGCTGCCACCCAGTCCAAAGGTCCCCCCAAAACCTCAAATTACCTTTTAAGCTTACATTTACATGCTGCTTTTAGCACGGGGCATGACACAGGTGGCCCCTGCAGCATGACAAGAGGTAGGGAGTGAAGGGGTTGCTGGTTGCTTGATCTCCAGGGGAGCAAGGCTCTGGGGCCTTGCAGGCTGATTCAGTTCTCAAACACTCTGGCTATGAGCAGTTTCTTCACCTGTCCTCCTGACTCACAGAAGTTTCCTTTTCACATGAAATAGTAGCACAAATATTTGAAAGCTTTCCTGTTGTGTCAGATGAAGAAACTGTACTTGAGAGCAAGGCAGAAGCCTCATCTGAAATGTGAGCTCGTGGAGTCCTTCCTCCTTGCAAGGGGCAGCAGCAGTCAGGGCCTCAAGCTGCTTTACTGCTTGAGCATTCCTGGGCAGTGGAAGACATGCAGCTAAACCCAGGAATAAATCCCAACAGGTAGGCACTGGGCCAAAATCCAATTCTACAAATGCACAACAGACAAATAAGCAGCACTGATGGAACTGGGAAGGGCTTGGCCAGGAGGCCATGAAGGTGATCAGAGGGCTGGAGCAGCTCTGCTGGGAGAGTTGAGGCTGTTCAGCCTGGAGAAGGCTCCAGGAGACCTTAGAGCAGCCTGCCAGTACATGAAGCAGGCTACAGGAGAGCTGGGGAGGGACTTTCTTAATAGAGGCATGAAGTGACAGGATGAGGGATGATGGCTTCAAACTGGAAGAAGCTGGATGTGAGATCAGACATGAGGAGGAAATTCTTTCCATGAAGGTGGTGAGGCACTGGAACAGTTTGCCCAGAGAAGCTGTGGAGGCTCCAAGCCTGGCAAGTACTCAAAGGCAGGCTGGATGGGGCCTTAAGCAAGCTGGCCTGGTAGCAGGTATTCTTGCCCATGGCAGTGGCTTGCAGCTAGATGGCCTTTAAGGTCCCTTCCAACCCAAACCATCCTGTGATTCTAAGGGGTTTCAACAGAGTGCTGAGGACTTTGAAGGTTCATCTGGCACTGACGTCATGGCAATAATCTTAGTGTGAAGGAAATCAAACCTGACAGTGCTGTCCCACCAGCAGCCCTTGGGATGCTTCCTTCCACTCCCACCATATTTTCCAGTGGAGAAAACAGGGTACAACAGTTCTAACAGCCAGGTAGATGGAAGGGCTGCCTGGCAGCCTGCTCCAGACTCAGGCCATCCCCAGCACCAGAGCCAGGACACCAAACCTGCTCCTGGTGAGAAGCATCTCCACACCCCCCAGCAGCAACTGCTGTGTCCCATCTGCCAGACTAAGCTGCCACCAACTGATGTGCTGAGTGGCCCGTCCCTCTCAAGGGGGAAAAGCAGCTCTCAATCTGTGCTGCTTGGAGAGGACATTTCCAAGGGGCAGCCTGCCCCAGCTGAGGACTTCAATAAAAGGAGAGAATCAAACTCTGCAGCACTTTTGGTGGCCATAGAAAGCACATGGACAAAAGCCAACATCCACAGGAACTGTCACAGTGAATTTGAGAGCTACTGCCAAATATGTTTAAGAGGAAAAACTGAGCTTGCAGCTTGTAACTGAACTCCCCAAGGCTGTTGCATAACCTGCAAATACATTACAACAGGAGAACAAAGTCACACTGGTGATTAAACTGGAGTGTCACTGGAGGAGCTGGAAGTTAGAGATTCACAGAATGGTTTGAGTTGGAAGGGATCTGGAAGATCATCCAGTTCCAACTCCCTGCCATGGGCAGGGACACCTTCCACTAGCCCAGCTTGCTCAAGGCCTCACCCAGCCTGGCCTTGCATACCTCCAGGGAGGGGGCATCCACAACCTCCCACCTACCCTCACTGTACAGAACTGCTTCCTCATCTCCAGCCTTCAAAGGGCAGCTTGTTGCAAGCACTGCACCAAAGCATCCAACCCTGGGGTGAGAGTGTCTGCACTCAGCATCAGTCTCACACAACTCTGCACAGAGTTGGAGGATGAAACCCACCTTATTCCTTGTGTTTTACACCTCATCAGCTAGCACACATGCATTGTTCAGAGGGTTCTGCATGAAGACAGGGCTACAGGGATAGTCTCAGAAAACAACTGGAGAAGATGATGGCAAAAAGAGGCAGGAGAAGGCTTGTTAGGGTCTGCCCAGCCACCCTTCCCTCACACACCAGATGGCCATGGAAAGAAAACAGTTATCTGTCCTCCAAAATCAGTGCTCAAAGAAAGGACTTTGTGATTAACTCCCAAGTCCATACCCACTGGAGACCTGGCTGGAAGCCAGTGAAGGAGCTGTGGCAAGCCAGGGGAGTCTGCACAAGCTCCATTTAGATCCTAACCCACAGAGACCTCTCCCTTCCATCTCGTGCCTGGTCGGGCTCTAAGCAACTGTGGTCCACAACTTCACTGCTGAAGTGAGAGAAACCTGGCCCTGCCCCATGGCAGAGGGTTGCAACTAGAGGATCTTGAAAGCCCCTTGCAACTCAAACCACCCTAGGATTCTCTGACCAGCAATGCTGGTTTTCAGGATGGAGTGCAGATATTGCTCAGCTGTTCTCTCCAAGCCATCTGAAGGCAGTTACACTCTTCAGCACACACCCAAATTGGTGGCACAGGCATTTCCAAGACCACTGAATGACCTAAGGTAACTTGCTTCATTATTGCAGGCTCAGGAGTCATTAGTAAAAGCTGCTGAGTGCCTGAAGGGTATCACTCCAGTCCTGCAACTTCAAATAACTCCCAGGAAAGGAGAAGCTCCTCACAGCCTTGCAGTTTGACTGTTAAAAGGCAAACTACTGCTTTCATCACTAGGGGTTTATCAAAACACACCATCAGCAGGATGGATCTGACCTAGCAAAACTCAGCTTGATAAACAAAGACTTATCTGTGACTTGTCCTGCTGATGCCTTGGACTAGAAATCATATTTCATCTCAGGCTACCTTCTGCTGCACCTCAGAGCAAACAACTCCTGTTCAGGAGCTGCATTTTGCTCTCCATCACTTCATTACAGAACCACAGAACAGTTGGGGTTGGAAGGGACCTTCAAGATCATCTAAGTCCCAACCCCTCCTGCCATGGGCAAGGACACTTCCTACCAGACCAGCTTGCTCAAAGCTCCATTCAACCTGCTTTTGAACACTGCCAGGCTTGGAGCCTCCACAGCTTCTCTGGGCAACCCTTTCCAGTACCTCACCACCCTCATGGAAAGAATTTCCTCCTCCTGTCTGATCTCAGTCCAGCTTCTTCCAGTTTGAAGCCATCACCCTTCATGCTGTCCCTCCATGCCTTTGTACAGAGTCCCTCCCAGCTCTCCTGTAGCCCCCTTCAGGTAGTGAAAGGCTGTTTTAAGGAGCCTTCTCTTCTCCAGGCTGAACAACCCCCAAATCTCTCAGCCAGTCCCCATAGCAGAGGCATTCCATCATCTTTGCAGCCTCCTCTGGCCCAGCTCTAACAGTTCCAGTACAAGAGACCTCATCTGCAAGGTACCCTCTTATTTGCTGGTTAATGCAAATATTTACTTGAGCTATTTAACTGCATCTTGAAATCAGACAGGTGAGGTCTGATCAAAGTGTGCTCCTGACAGTCAGACACACAACCTAGCAGCAGATGTGTTCACGTGGCAGAGCAACATCAACATCTATGGTGTGATCCCCAGTACTTGGAGCAGTGCAGAGAAACTATAACCATGACAACAGCTAGAGAAAAGCTGCAACACCTCCTGGTACCCAAACAACACACAAGCCCCAGCTTCACCCTGAGTTGCCCAAACACAATCAGGGTATTCCCCTCCCCACCCCCACAAACTGCTGCTTTTAATCTTGGGGCTCTGAAAAGCAAAGTTGGGAGAGGCTCTTTCTACTAAGCATACATGGAAAGGAATCAGACTGGAGAATTACTCCAGAAGTCAAAAAACCAAAGGCTGCAGGACCCAAAGCAAAGCATCTTGCAGTAACTTTCAAGTCTCTGCATGCAGAAGGCAGAGTAGCAAGGCAGACACCAGCAGCCTCTGAAAGCTTCAGCTCTCCTTGACTGCTCTTCATTTTCTTTATACCATGGAATTGTTCTGCTTGGAAAGGACTCTCAAGATCATCAAGCCCAACTGGCTCCTGCCCAGCTTCTCACCCACCAGCACCCTCAAGTCCTCCACAGGGCTGCTCTCCATCTCCTCATCCCCCCACCTGGACTGATCTGAAGGATTGCCCCAACCTAGGTGCAGGACCTTGCACTTTGCCTTGTTGAACCTCCTGAGACTCCCCTCAGCCCAGCTGTCCAGGTCCCCCTGCATGGCACCCCTCCTACAGTCACTTTAAAATGAATTAAGTGATACTCAAACCCTTTACCTTGTTAGGGTTAAGTACTCAAAAGCTTTTTGGATGGAGTGAAAAACAGGTATGAACCAGATGAAAGAATTCTAACTATGCCTGACCCGGGCCTGATGTGTGGAAGCAGCAGGAACCAATGCACAGGGAGTCAACAGCAGCATTTAGCAGTCTGCCAAGAGCTCCACTGAGCTTTGCTCTGCAGATCAGAGGTTATTACAAATATGACTGCTTGCTAAAAATGCTTTTCAACATCCTGCCATTCCTCTTCCTTTCCTTCTCTGTAATCCTCAATTTTACAGTTTCCAAGCATGAGCTTCAAGGATTGAGTTATTCCTGCTGTAATTTCAGGGTAAAGCTGCTAATATGCCTCACAAACTTTATTATTACCACAGAACTGGGCTTGATCCCCACCCTGAATGGGCCTAGACAAAATGATCCCCCCACAGAAGGCACGAGATGAAAACTGTTTTGTAATAAGGGAAGGACTTTACCACAAGGGAAGGGAGAAAAAAAAAACCCAATACCAAGCATGAAAGCAGCTAAAGCAGCCCAGCAGCACTGCTTGCAGTATTTCCTGTAAGATATCAAAGGAGAGAAGGTCTTTTCATTCACACCCCCAACCACCCCCCCCCCCCCCAAATAAACAGAGGAGAAATTCAAAGTGTCCCAAACCTGTCACTCGTTCTGTTCTGCAGACAATGTGCTGGAGCACTAGCTTCAATCTCTTCCCTATTCAGGTTGCAGTTCCTACTGCTCCCCCAAGTTCACAGATTCATGGCATGGTTTGAGTTGCAAGAGACCTTCAAGATCATCTAGTTCCAACCCCCCTGCCGTGGGCAGGGAGACCTTCCCCTGGACCACCTTGCTCAAGGCCTCACCCAGCCTGGCCTTGAACACCTCCAGGGAGGGGGCATCCACAACCTCCCTGAGCAACATGTTTCAGTGTTGCCTAAGGATAGAAGATCCAGCATGTATCAGTAGACTCACACCTGAAGAAGAAACACTCTTGAAGCACAAACAGCCATCTGAAACCAAGGGTTGGCTCAAGAACCCCACTTCTACAAACAGCAAAGACTATCATACCTGAGCCAGTTTGGATACTGGAAGGACGACCCTTTTATAACAACAGCAGGAGCAGCCAAGAGGGAATGGTGGGTGAGGATGCTGAAGAGTCTCACATGGCTTCAAAAGATGTTTGAAACTCCGCAGCCTGGCCACCAAGCATGCTGTGACTACACTTGAGTCACCCAGCAAGTGTCAGGGCCTCCAGGTGCCAGGAGAACACCTCAGTAACCTGCATAAGGCAGCTCCCAGAGCAGCCCAGGAGCACCTCTGTGTTTACAGAGAGGCTGCAGATGCTACAGTTGGTCACGTAAGGATCAAAGAACTCAGTTCCACTAGATCCTTCCAGGAGAAGGTCCAAAACACCTCTTACTGCCCCAATGGAAAGAGAGCAGGGTTTAGCAGAGCTCAGCACCAGGAGGCATCCCTGTTTTCCTGCAGGGCTCTCTCCAAAGGAATCCAAACAGGATTTTGACAGCGGACCAAAGAACTTGAAAAATCCCTAAACAGAAAGCAGCAGAGCAAGGCAGAGCAGCAGAGAGAGCTCAGAGCAAAGCCAAATGGGGCTTACAGAGCAGTCATACACAGGACCTGAAGAGCAGCAAGCTGTGTAAACTACTTAATTCAGCACATGCCCTGGTTTCACACAGCAATCTAAGAAGGAATCCTCCTGCTTCCAACATTTACTTCTCCTGTCCTCCCGCCCCAGAGAGCTCGACAGCAGCAAATCATCATCCATAGCTTCCTTACAAAGCATAAGCACATGCAGGACACTGAGCCAGTCCCAGGGAAAGAAGCTGACAACACTTTGGAGGGCAAACATTTTGAGAACATGTGGAATGAGTCAGGAGACACCAGGCTGGCTTGCCAGCTCCCAGTGAACACAGATGTGTGTTGTGTAAGGAGACTGAGCTGCCATTTGATCAAAGTCACAGAATGGTTTGGCTTGGAAGGGACCTCAAAGACCATCTAGTTCCAACCTCCCTACCAGGGGTAGGGACACCTTCCACTAGCCCAGCTTGCTCAAGGCCTCATCCAACCTGGCCTTGAACACCTCCAGAGAAGGAGCATCCACAGCATCCCTGGGCAGCCTGTGCCAGTGTCTCACTGCCAAGAATTCCTTTTTAATCTCCAGTCTAAATCTCCCCTCCTCCAGCTTAATATCATCAAGGATACTTCTGCTCATCTAAACCAAAAATGAAGCCAGTGCACATCAATCAAGGACAAACATCACTTAGTCCCTGTGATATCTTGGGAGTCATTTTTTAGCAGATTAAAAAACTGTCATCTCAGATGCTGCAGAATAAACTCACAAGGACTCACTGGGACAGGTTGCCCAGCGTGGCTGTGGAGGCTCCAAGCCTGGAAGCACTCAAAGGAGATTGGATGAGGCCATAAGCAAGCCGGTCTCATGGAAGGTGTCCCGGCCCATGGCAGGGGGATTGGCACTAAGTGATCTTGAAAGTCCCTTCCAACCCAAAGCAGTCTGGGATTACAGTATCACAGTATAACTAAGGTTGAAGAGACCTCAAAGATCATCGAGTCCAACCTATCAACACAGACCCCGTGACTAGACCATGGCATCCAATCTCCTCTTGAACACGTCCAGGGATGGTGACTCCACCACCTCCCTGGGCAGCACATTCCAACAGCTAACAACTCGCTCAGTGAAGAACTTTCTCCTCATCTCCAGCCTAAACTTCCCCTGGCACAGCTTGAGACTGTGTCCTCTTGTTCTGGTGCTGGTTGCCTGGGAGAAGAGACCAACCCCTTCCTGGCTACAACCACCTTTCAGGTAGTTGTAGAGGACAATGAGGTCACCCCTGAGCCTCCTCTTCTCCAGGCTAAACAACCCCAGCTCCCTCAGACTCTCCTCACAGGGCTGTGCTCAAGGCCTCTCCCCAGCCTTGTTGCCCTTCTCTGGACACCTTCAAGTCGCTCAATGTCCTTCTTAAACTGAGGAGACCAGAACTGGACACAGGACTCAAGGTGTGGCCTAACCAATGCAGAGTACAGGGCACAATGACTTCCCTGCTCCTGCTGGCCACACTATTCCTAATGCAAGCCAGGATGCCATTGGCCTTCTTGGCCACCTGGGCACACTGCTGGCTCGTGTTCAGGTGGCTGTTGATCAGCACCCCCAGGTCCCTCTGTGTTTGGGATTTTCTATAACTGAACTTGTCAGAAACGAAGGGAACACCACCAGCACCACCAGGTAACCCTGGGAGAACAATTCACTTTGGTTTTGCACCACAACATAGAAACAGACAACTCAAGGATTCATGTATTAGATCAATTTATCAACTGGGATGGAAAAGGCTCCTCAAATCCATTCCCACTGAAAAGCAAACTACCTGTTAGGTGTTAAAGCTCAGCAGGAAGAGGACACTAATCATCTATTACTCATTAGCCATCCCACAAATCTGTTATTGCTTCCTCTCATGGAAAGTTCTTCAGGGCTGTCATATTCTGAAGCCTGGCAGGCAGAAGATGACTCACTTGCTTTGAGACAAAACATGACCAAAATATAATGCCTGTTGCATACAGACCTTGTAATCACCATTGTATGTGCAGGAGGAAAACAAGGCAAAGGAATGCAGCTTTCCTTCCTCTGGGTCCTCAGCACAAAACTCAAACCACAGGGGTGGCAGTGGAAGGGGAAAAACAAAAAGTGGTTTCTATAACCAAAGCTTTCTTCATTTCAAAGCAGACTAAGTGACTGCACAACAGGAACATTCCATCTCCCCAGATTCATTTTGGGTTGGAAAAGCCCTTTCAGATCAGCCAGTCCAACCATTCTCTTACCTCTGCCCAGGCTGGTGCTAAACCATGGCCCTCAGCACCACGTCTCTGACTCTTTTCAACACCTCCAGGGAAGGAGTTCACTTTGTACAGTGCCTAAACTTACCAAATTAAGCTAAAAAACCGAGTTTTACATAGCTTTGTTAGTTTTCAGCATAACAAACAGGCTCTTAAACCAAAATGCCAAGACTTTCCAGCACTTCCCATTGAAGCCCACCTCAGAAAGGCTGGGTGTAGCAACCCACCACCAGTTTTCAAACAGCACAGCTTTAGTAAGAGCTGGGTAATTATAGCTAAGCCTTTTAGCTGCTGGTAACAAAGTCACTCCTGAAATAGAAATATTTAGAGGCTTCCCACGTCCCTTTCACACAGCAGATGTGCTGCTCAGCTATTTAGGTTCAGCAGGATGAAAGAGCCACACAACTCCTCCTGAAATGCCAAATTCCAAGCTCAGAACTGATTTTGTCAGATAGTAACATAGAGCCCCGTGGAAAACACAGATTTCCAACAAGGTTAGAAAGCTGCCTTGAAACTTAAGTGAACTAAGCACAGTTTAACACCTCCCTGAAAATACTGCTGCTGCTTAGCTGAGGTCCTGCTCAAATGATGGCCATGGCAAGGGACAAGCACTGGATGCCACACATGATGAAGTTCAGAAGGCTGCTAACAAGTGCAGGTGTATTTAAGATGCATGACTCCAAGCACAGGAACAAATCCCTGCTTCAGAGCCAACACCACAGCCCAAGTGGAAGCACAGAGCTGGCAGAGGGGATGGCTTGCTTGGCTTTAGTCAGAAACCAGCACTGGCTGCATTAAGTTACTGCTCATCCCTTTTGGGGAATCTTACTTGAGAAGGAAAACATTTGATCTAGACAGCTCCCCATGTAACCTCCCCTCTGCTGAACCACAGAACTGTTCCAGTTGGAAAGGGCCTCTAAGATCACCCTATTCAAACATCAACCCAGCACCACCATGGCCATTAAACCAAGTCCCCAAGTGCCATGGCCACACATTTCTTGAACACCTCCAGGGATGGGGACTCCACCACCTCCCTGGGCAGCTTCTTCCAATCCCTGACCACTCTTGCACCAAAGAAATCTTTCCTAATCTCCAACCTAAACCTCCCTTGGCATAATTACAGGCCATTCCCTCTCCTTCAGTCATCTGGTTCTGGGAAGAAGAGACCAACCCCCACCTGGCTCCAACCTCCTTTCTGGGAGCTGTAGGGAGCAATGAGATCTCCCTTCAGCCTCTTCTCCACACTGAACACCCCCAGGTCTCTCAGCTGCTCCTCACCAGACCTGTCCTCCAGAGCCTTCCCCAAGTCTTGTTGCCCTTCTCTGGACCTGCTCCAGCCCCTCAATGTCATTCTGGGAGTGAGGGACCCAAAACTGAACAACCATAACACAGCATAAAGTTGTGTTGATTTGAGATGGGTTTTTTTAGTGGAGCTTTAGTTTGTTCTTTCCATGTTTGGAGCTCAGTTTCACTTGCTGGTTGTGCACACCTCCACTGCAGATGGCAGGAACACAGGTTGTGTGTTCTGATGCAACAGAGCTTAAGAAATTTGGGTTTGCCTTGCCCCCCCCAGTTTGAAAAGCAGCAGTTGATTTATTTATTCTAGCAGAAGAAGTGCAGCACAGGAAGCAGCATCTGTGCAACACTTCACAAAGAACAGTAAATAAAACTTCAGATGACTGAAAGGGTTCCCTGCTCTCTACCAGACATTCACTTTGATTAACCTATTTTGCTGCAGCACTTTGAAGAGCTTTAAATTATTAAGAGGTGGGTATGCTGAGGCAGGAGATCAGGAAGAAATTCTTGCCAGTGAGGGTGGGGAGACCCTGGAACAGGTTGCCCAAGGAGATGGTGGCTGCCCCCTCCCTGGAGGTGTTCAAGGTCAGGCTGGATGAGGCCTTGAGCAAGTTGGTCCGGTGGGAGGTGTCCCTGGTCACACATTATCACCAAGGTTGGAAGAGACCTCAAAGATCATCAAGTCCAACCTGGCACCACAGACCTCATGACTAACCCATGGCACCAAGTGCCACATCCAATCCCCTCTTGAACACCTCCAGGGATGGTGACTCCACCACCTTCCTGCGCAGCACATTCCAATGACAAATGACTCTCTCAGTGAAGAACTTTCCCCTCACCTGGAGTCTAAACCTCCCCTGGTGCAGTTTGAGACTGTGTCCTCTTGTTCTGGTTGCTAGAGAGAAGAAACCAACCTCTTCCTGGCTACAACCTCCCTTCAGGTATTTGTAGAGAGCAATGAGGTCACCCCTGAGCCTCCTCTTCTCCAGGCTAAGCAACCCCAGCTCCCTCAGCCTCTCCTCACAGGGCTGTGCTCAAGGCCTCTCCCCAGCCTCATTGCCCTTCTCTGGACAAGTTCAAGAGTCTCAATGTCCTTCTTCAGCTGAGGGGCCCAGAGCTGGACACAGGACTCAAGGTGTGGCCTAACCAAAGCAGAGCACAGGGGCACAATGACTTCCCTGCTCCTGCTGGCCACACTATTCCTAATGCAGACCAGGATGCCATTGGCCTTCTTGGCCACCTGGGCACACTGCTGGCTCATGTTTAGGCAGCTGGTCCATGACAGGGAGGTTGGAACTGGGTTATCTTTAAGGCCTCTTCCAACTCAAACCATTCTACGAATCTCTGAATCTCTGCTCTCCCACCTACAGCTCCTGCAGAAGCTGCTTTCAACTTGAGCCTAAGAGAGCTCATGTAGTCATCAACCAGAGGACCAAGATGCTAAATTTAAACTTTTCTTTCCATAAAATGTTATCATGGCAGTAGGACAGAGATCCAAAAATACATGCCACTATTTAAGTGAGTTTGAATTTTTATAGCTTAAGTGAAGCTGCCTCTGCTTCCCACAAAAGGCTCTTTATCTGCAAAGGAAACCACATCCCTGGAGGCATGTAAGAGGCTAGAGTGGACCAAATAGAGAAATACATCTTTGTGGGGAGTAATCACACATCAACAGAGCATTAGACAGGATGATTTAAAAGCTCTTTCCTCGCCCATGATTTCCACAATTGGTTTCACAGATGGATAAGGAAGCCAGATGTAGAGAGTTGCTCACACAAACTCCAACTCAAGCCACTGTGCATTGTGTTTGTGTTTGATTTGAGGGTACTGGAGGCATAACCACACTACCTGGCAGATGGCTCAGCTTGGAAGAAACCAATTTAGCCTCCAACCCTAGTCAAAACACTTGGAAGTTTACTGGACAACCACCATCCAGAGAGAGGCATGAAGAGCTCAAGATCACCTGTGCTGTGTCACCCCTAACAGGGGCTGGGATTGCCACTGGTGTTTGCTCAAAGCCTCTCCCTCTCATACATTCATTACACAAGGGGTAGAATAGAATAGAATTAAGCAGGTTGGAAAAGGCCTTTGAGATCAAGTCCAAACTGTCACCCAACACCATCTAATCAACTAAACCATGGCACCAAGCACCCCATCCAGTCTCTTCCTAAACACTTCCAGTGATGGTGACTCCACCACCTCCCTGGGCAGCACATTCCAATGGCTAACAACTCTCTCTGGGAAGAACTTTCTCCTCACCTCAAGCCTAAACTTCCCCTGGTGCAGCTTGAGACTGTGTCTTCTTGTTCTGGTGCTGGTTGCCTGGGAGAAGAGACCAACCTCTGCCTGTCTACAACCTCCCTTCAGGTAGTTGTGGAGGACAATAAGGTCTCCCCTGAGCCTCCTCTTCTCCAGGCTAAGCAACCCCAGCTCCCTCAGCCTCTCCTCATAGGTCTTGTGCTCCAAACCCCTCCCCAGCTTTGTTCTCTGGACATGTTCCAGCAAGTCAACATCTTCAGAAGCTGTTCCAGCCTTCCACATACCTGTTCCCCTCCAAAGAGGTGTTCTTCCCTGCATCAGCAATTCTCTAGCTTCTAGAGAAGGCCTGGCTGGCTGAAGCTGTGAGCCACCTGGTCTAGTGAAAGGTGTCCCTTCCAATGTCAGGCAGGTTGGAACTAGATGATCTTGAAGGTCCCTGCCAACCAAAGCATTCTATGAACTCTAACTGGCAATGAATACATTTAAGAGCCTGGCCAAACTCTAGCAGCTCAGAGCTCACTTGCATGCCATTACTCAAAATCCTGTAGTTTATGCTCACTGCTGAAGCTCAGGAAAGCCACAAATTGCTTATTATATCCACAGCCATCCAGACATTTGTCCTCCATGTCACAAGGCTGCCCTTCAACAACCAACACACCTTGGAAATCACAGAATGGGCTGGGTTAGGAGAGGCCTTAAGGATCATCCAACTGCTGAAGTCTTTGGCCTCTGGCATGCAGCAGTACATTGCATAGGCCAACAGCAGAAAAGCTTTCCATGAGATCATAGAATAACTGAATGGTTTGGGTTGGAAGGGACCTTTGAGTGCTTTAGACTGGTTTCAGACCATTCAGAAAGAAAAATCAATCAAGGTGCTTGGAGAGGGTGATGATGAACATGAGCTTACTAAAAGTAAACTGTTGTGGGCTGCTGTGGAGGTCCAAGATTAAAGGTTAAAGTCTAAATTATTCACAGGAAACAGACCTATCAGTAGTTGTTAATGTGAGCCACTGAAGCCCCCAGGATGCACCCAGGCTGAAGCCAGGCCATCGTGCTGGAGGAAGTATCAGGTTGCACATCCATTGTTCCTGCATGCCTCAGAGCAGCTGGCAGGCAGGGTGCCAGGCTACAGGGTCTGGCCTGACCCGGGGTGGCACTTGGGATCATTCTTAGTACCAAGAAAATCTGCTAGCATAAAATCCAGATGACTTCAAAGCATTTCTAAGGAGGCAGAAGCAACCCATGCTAGGAAATCACAACTCCAGTCCCCAGATTCCTTCCCTGCTTGGAGAGTCTTAGAACTTTCACTGTGCTCTTACCCAAAGGAAGAGACCCCACAGCACCGAGGAGGTAGACCACTCCTCTCTTATATAAAAGCAGCTACTCTGCATTAACTCTTTCAAACCAGACCAATGCCCACTTCAGAGCACACGTTGAAAGAAGCTCCACACAAAGATGGTTTCTTCCTTCCCCCCACACCTCCATGCCCCAGCACTGGGGGAGGAGCAGCACAAGAATGTTAAACACCGGAAAGGCTTCAAAACTGCAGCAGTGCTGTTTGATTGGAAACAGAATGAAATCTGTCACAGGAGAGCTTGCTCACACACTGCACAACATGTGCAACCTCTTGGCTGCTCTTTGCTTGGTGCACCTCAGGTCTGACTGATGGAATTCACGGCACAGCAGCACATGTGAAAGCTCAACAGTCTCCTCAGCTTCTCAGTAAAGAAACACTTGTACACTCCTGCCAAAGGTACCAGGCTAAATGTCACCTTCACTCAGTGGCAACCAAGTGACAGATGTCTTCAGACTGGGTTGAAATGGACCTTCAAGATCACCTAGTTCCAACCCCCCTGCCATGGGCAGGGACACCTTCCACTAGCCCAGCTTGCTCAAGGCCTCATCCAGCCTGGCCTTGAACACCTCCAGGGAGGGAGCCATCCACATCCTCCCTGGGCAACCTGTTCCAGTGTCTCACCAACCCTCACTATTAAGAGCTTCTTCCTCACATCCAATGCCAATCTTCCCTCTTCCAGCTCAAAGCCATTCCCTTCTGCAGTATTAGCTCACAATGTTTTGCACAGCAGCAATCTCATTTAAACCTAGAGAGAGACACTGATGGCCACAGTATCAGTTTCAAAGCACACATCTGGCAAGGTTTGGGGCACATGGAGCAGGTAGAGTAGGAAGAAATGGAAGAGTTCTTACGCTGTCATGGGGAAGCAAGCTGCCAGCATAAGACAGCCTCAACAGCTTTTGAAAGCTTCATTCCATTTTATTTTCTTTTTCACTTCAAATGTCTTCAGCACTTCCTTGGTTTTCCAACAGATGTTTTCACTAAAGTGCAGCATGTTTGGAAACCAGAGATGCATTTCCAAGCTACACTTTGTGCCTTTGATTAGACACACAGTAGTGTCTTCAGAGTCTACTGAAATAGCTGGAAAACTCACCCCCCCATCCCCAATCAGGCCTTGACACTGCAGAATGAACTTTGCATAGACTGCTCAGCTTATCACAAACCCCAGCATTTCAAAACAGGTCTCAGAGGGGAAGAAAGAGCAATCAAGACTGGCTGGGTATTAGTTCCATGTCCCCTTCAAATGAGCAGAAAAATCTACATGGCCCAAAGCCCTTCCAACAACACCCAAAGTCCTTCCACCAAGGTCCCAAAGCCTTCCTATGGACAAGAGCTAGAGCAAGTTTGCTCCATACTCGTGGATTATTTAGGTGTAGCATCTGATCAACTCTAAATGTTCAGCAGCTCTGTCTCGCTTCTTGAACTTCAGTAACATCAAAAGCAAGTCCAGAAAAACACCAGAAAGAGCAGCTTTTACATTGTATGTTCAGTTTACATCAAGAAACCTGCCCACAGGGGCAGCTGAAAGGCAAACCCTCTAATATTGCTGGAGTAGATTAGCAAACTAATCTGAGCAGCGATTAACACAGAAACAGGCAAGAGCTGATTAGCTAACCAGTAAACTTGCTTCTTAACCCAAACTCAGTGCCTAGTCACACCTAGAACTTGGTAACCAGCCTTGTCAGAAGCCTACAGACCATCCCAGGTGGCCAACCAACCAACCACCTACCCCACAGCTTCACAGTACCCACCTATTTCTCAAGGAGAAAGTGCTTCCAGCTGCAAGTTGTCTCAAAAAGGTACAAGAGAAGGACAGATGCCATCATACAGACCTTCAGTCAAGCAGACACACTAAAGGGAACCACTGTGTGAAAAGTCACAGAACATCCCACAGCTGGCAACTCAGCTCCATTCTACATAGGGAGAAGAGACCAAGCCCCACCTGGCTCCAACCTCCTTTCAGGGAGTTGTAGAGAGCAATGAGGTCTACCACTCAGCCCCTTTTTCTCCAGACTAAACAACCCCAGTTGCTCCTCACCAGCCCTGCTCTCCAGACCCTACCCCAGCTTCACTGCCCTTCTCTGGACCTGCTCCAGCACCATAATGTCCTTGGAGTGAGGGGTCCCCAAAACTGAACCCAGTCCTCATGGTGTGGCCTCACCAGTGCTGAGCACAGAGGGACAAATCCTTGTCCTGCTCCTGCCGGCCACATCATTGCTGATCCAGGCCAGGATGCTTGGTGGCCTTCTTGGCCACCTAGGCACACACTGGCTTACGTTTGGCTGCTGTCAACCAGCACCCCCAGGTCTTTCTGCCGGGCAGTTTCCAGCCACTCCACCCCAAGCCCAGAGCCTTGGTGAGGTTGTTGTGACCCAGGCATGGCACCCAGCCCCGGGCATGGTTAAACCTCGCTCCGTGCGAGGCCGTGACGCACAGCGGCGCAAGGAGAGAAGGGAAGCTCCCAGCTCCAGAGGAGCAGCTGGCTGTCTCTGCAGGGTGAGGAGCTCTCTCTGCAAGGGCTCCCTTCCCAGACCAAGGAAAGCAAAATCTCACCCGTGTCATTTTAAAAAAGTCCAAGGAGGGCCTGTTCCACCGCACGTCCTCCTCCCGCCTGCGCTTTAGCCGGCTCTTCTTCTCGTTGAGCACGCAGGGCTGGGAGCGGCACCGCAGCAGCCCCTGCCGCCGGCTCAGCTCGGGCGTGGAGGTGGGAGTGCTGCTGGCTGAAGGCAAGAGGTTCCCGGTCTCCGTGATGTGCTCCTGGGACAGGGAGAGGCGGCGCCTCGGGTTAAAGTCACAAGGGCCTCCAGAGTTCCAGCGGGTGCTGGAGCTGGTGCTGCCCTCGCTGCTGTCCACGAAGCCGCTGCTGGCGGAGGAAGGCCTGGGGACCGGCGAGGTGTTGAAGCTGGTGACGGTGAAGACGTTGTTGAGCGAGAGGATGTTCTGCGGCAGGCTGATGCTTGTGCTTCGCTGCAGGGTGGCGCTGCCGTGGCTGTTGCAGCGCTGCAGGGTGGCGCTGCCGCCGCTGTTGCAGCGCCTCTTTGACACGGGAGTCCAGACCTTGGAGCTGCCGGGCTTCCACGGGGAGCGGCAGCGGGCCAGCTCGTCGGGCTCCGACAGGGACCTGCAGTGACGTTTGGTCGGTGGGGCCAAGGGCTGGCCCGAGTTCTCGTTCAGGTTGAGTTCGCTTATCCATCCCGACACCATCGAGGCGCTGGAAGGGTCCTGCTGCCACTGCAGAGCGCCATTGCTGGCCGTGCCGGTGCTGAACGGGCACACCGGGAAAGGGTAGGCTGAACTCCTTGTGTCCGTCTGGATTGCGCAACCCCCATTTAAAGCTTTCCAAGGACTCTCTTCTGAAAACACAAGAGAGATGCAGGTGAGAGACAGAAAGGAAAGAGACCTTTTGTTTTATACCTAGCTCGATGTAAAGCCACTTATCCACTGCTGTCTACAGCTACCTGAAGGGAGGTTGTAGCCAGGAAGGGGTTGGTCTCTTCTCCCAGGCAATCAGCACCAGAACAAGAGGACACAGTCTCAAGCTGTGCCAGGGGAGGTTTAGACTCAAGGTGAGGAGAAAGTTCTTCCCAGAGAGACTTGTTAGCCATTGGAATGTGCTGTGCAGGGAGGTGGTGGAGTCACCATCCCTGGAGGTGTTCAAGAGGGGATTGGATGCGGCACTTGGTGCCATGGTTCAGTAGTCATGAGGTGTTGGGTGACAGATTGGACTTTATGATCCTTGAGGTCTTTTCCAACCTTATTGATTCTATGATTGCCTGGAAGGATGAGCCACAAATGCTCAGCTTCATCAAAATCCCACATTCAAACAGAGGTAGGCAACTCCCAAACCATGAAGATATAATATTTCAGGAGCCAATCCAGGCATTTCCAGTACCTTGTTAACATTTCCTCCTCTACAGAGAAAGGGTTTTAGTGAGCAGCAGGGCCAGCTTCCTTACCTGCTTCCTAGCACACACGACACTGAAAAGCTGTAACAGGGACAACCAAATTGGATTAGCCAATCATGCCAGAACCCACCAGGGAATTGATTTCTTTCCATTTGAAATAAAGAGCAGGATAATCTCTGCTGTCCTTCATTTGGCTGTTTTACTAACACCTTACTCAAGAAATGTTACAAAGAGTTCATGTTCTGTGGTGTGAAAAACTGGACTGGAAATTACAAACAGTGTAAAGTGAAATCAGGCTGCAGGCTGATTTCCCCCCCCTCCAAGGGCAGGGGAGGAAAAAAATACAACCCTAACCCCCTAAAAATCTTAATTCAACACAAAAACTATCCCTGAAGAACCTGCTGCAAGCCTTGCTGTGAATACAGTGCCCAACTTCCCAGCTGAAGTGGCAGAGCTGGGTTAAAAGCAGGCTGCCAGCGAAGCCCCTCGCTCCTTTGTGAAGCCTTTCTTTGAGAACATTCTGCACATTTTACAGCTGTTCCTCCACATTATACAATGAAGTGTAAGAAGAGCTACAGCACTTTGGATGTGCAAATTGAAAAGCAGCAAAGGAAAGAGAAGGGGGAAAGAAAAACACCCACCCCGTTGGCCAGCTAACAGTGCTTCATGCTTGGTTAGAAAATCTGCTAATTTAAACCAATTAGCCAACTAAGTTTCACTGATCCCAGCTTTAAAGAAAGAGCATTTCAAGTTTTTTTTCCCCCCCTCTCTGCATATTAAGGACCTAGCTACAGCCCAACCATTAAGTACTTAACTATTCCTCTGGCTAAACTCAGTTTTGGAGTGATCAACAGATAAAGAAGATTTGTGCTGAGCAGCTCGAAAAGCTGCAAACCCAAATAGTTGTGCGTGTTCCATGCCCCAAGTATGTCGTGGATTATCCTGTTTATTTGGACCTTATTTAAAGAACACCCTATTGTCTCAAAATCATTTAGCTGTGCAGACAGCTGGCCTATTCAAACAACATGTTTTATTAGAATTCCTCTGTCCTTCCTCCTCCATTCTTTCAGATGGGTACAGCCACATACTGTGCTTTGCCTTAAGCATGTAAGCTCTTCAAGGCAGAGACCATCCATAATTCAATGCAAGTAAAACAGCCAACACAATGGGATCCAGATAATGTTTGAAACTCCTAACGTCGGCTGGAGGACAATTTCCGAGCTTGGGCTGCCCTGATTTAAAACAGTAAAGAAAAAAGTCCTTTTAGGAAGCTTTCTCCCAGGCTGGGAGGTTGGTTTGCAAAGTTTGTTCAAGAAAAAAAAAAGCCCAAGAGCTGGCTGTGTTTTCATTGTTGACATGGCAATGGTATTTAAGATAAAATAGTGTTTCCCTTTTGAAACCTCCCATAAACCCAGATTCACACTCAGAGGGAATCCCACTGAGCAGAGACAAATCCTCCATGCTTAAAAAAAAAAACCAACCCCACAGAACATGCAAAATCTGAAGTCCATCCTTTAATCAAGTAGCAACTAACTGGCATGTGTAAGGTTTTTGGATAGGTAACTTACTCTTCATTCCACTGAGACCAAGGAAAGGGAAAAGCAAACCAAACAGCAAAAAAAATCATCACTTATCACTAACTTGGATTTGACTGTTTTAGGGTTGTTTTTTTTGACAGACAATTTACCCAGTCCAGCAGGATCAAGAAGAGGGAAAAGCAAACCAAACTGGTTTGAAGGCACTGGACTTCAGCTTATGGTTTACACGGTGCTGAGTGTTTCACGGGGCAAAACATTTAAGGGGTGTGAAGATGTGAGAGCTTTCTGCCAGCTGAGGAACCCGAGGAGAGAGATGTGCAGCATGCAAACCAGCATGGCTCTGCTTCTGTACACCACAGATACTGAACCGAAAAAGTGTTACGAGGGCTTTTGCTATGCAAAGCAGATCACAAGCACAAAACTAACAACCAGCTATTCCCAGTATTGTTCAAAGAACAGCTTAAAGCAGCAGGCTCTACAGCAGCATGCTCCATCCCCCTCACCTTATTTACAAAAGAAAGGCTGCTTGCTATAGCAATTACCTCAGTCAAACACAGCTCAGGCTGCTGCAGAACTTACCGTTGATTTCGAAAGGGAACAAGCTGCCACTTTTGTTCAGCTTCTCAGATGAGTACTGAAATTAATCAGAAAGAAAAGAAGTTTTAACTGTGTGAAAGAGCGCACACACCCCAAGGAACCTGCGGGCAGGTCGCAGCTTCCCTGCGTGGGCACTCCAAACGCCTTTAGGACAGAGGGTTGCTGGGTCGTTTTGAAATTCCTCAGCAGCTCGTCCTTCTAACCGTCTTTCTGGCATCTTATGGTGAGGCTTTTCTGATCTATGGCTAAGTACCAAACGGTTTCGAGAGTTGCAGCACTACCCCATGTGAATAAACAGGCAGAATTAAGAGTGAGAATTCACCCCGATGAAAAAAAATCCTTGAGCCAGTCCTCATTTCAGGGGAGAGGAAATTACAGCCTGACAATTGGGTGGCCCTTTTCAACTTGAACAGGCAAAATGACTTCATCTTAAGCAGAGAGAAGGGAATATCTTATCTAAAGGTGTCCCTGCCCATGGCAGGGACTTGGAACTAGATGACCTTTAAGGACCCTCCCAAGCCAAACCATTCTAGGCTTCTGTGAAATAGAATAGACCAGACCAGACCTTCAAGATCGTGTCCAACCCAACCACCAATCCAACCCATCTAAACAACTAAACCATGGCACCAAACACCCCATCCAGTCTCCTCCTAAACACCTCTAGTGATGGTGACTCCACCACCTCCCTGGGCAGCACATTCCAATGGACAACCTCTCTGTCTGGGAAGAACTTCTTCCTAACATCCAGCCCAAACCTCCCCTGGCACAGCTTAAGACTGTGTCCTCTTGTTCTGGTGCTGGCTGCCTGGGAGAAGAGACCAACCCCCACTTGGCTACAACCTCCCTTCAAGTAGTTGTAGAGAGCAAGAAGGTCTCCCCTGAGCCTCCTCTTCTCCAGGCCAAGCAACCTCAGCTCCTTCAGCCTTTGCTGCAAGGGTGGTCAGGATAGAAACAGGCTGTCCAGGGAGGTGGTGGAATCCCCATCCCTGGAGGGGTTCATGAAACCTGTGGACATGGCAGTTGGGGTTTAATGGCGATGGTGGTGCTGGGTTGATGGTTGGATTCTCACTCTCTCTGTATAGAACTCCTTCCTGACATCCAACCTAAACCTCCCCTGGTGCAGCCTGAGACTGTGTCCTCTTGTTCTGGTGCTGGCTGCCTGGGAGAAGAGACCAACCCCCTCCTGGCTACAACCTCCCTTCAGGTAGTTGTAGAGAGCAATAAGGTCACCCCTGAGTCTCCTCCTCTTCTCCAGGCTAAGCAACCCCAGCACCCTCAGTCTCTCCTCACAAGGCTTGTGTTCCAAACCCCTCACTCCTAAGGGTCTCCAGAATGACCACTGCCCACATCAGGCTTTGCTAGCAAGCATTTTACATTTTCTTAGGTTCAGTGCAGCAAAAGGTTTTCTTGTTTCTTAAAGAGCCACTAAAACCAATCATTCCTACCCAAAAATCACCTTTTGCAGACTGACAGTTTGGGAAATGACAGTGAGGGGAGGGAACCACCACCAATAAACAACAAAAGCCATGCTTAAAGCAAGGTTTGTGTGGAAAAGGGCTTCAGAATTCACCATGAAGCTTTGCCAGGAGCAGCTGCACAGCAAGACAAGTTTGTGTGCAGAGTGCTTTCCATTTTCTTAACTAAGGTTACCTCCAAAATATCACCACAAAGGCATTCCTACATGGGATGTGTTTTGCAGGCAAAGCACAGAGCTTGCTCAAGAGGAGTCATGAATGGCTGAAGGCTCCATCAGAGCCCAAGAACAGTTCTTCATTCTCCCATCACCACCAGGGTGGAGAGGAAGGCTGCTTTAGAAGAGAGCAGCACCCTTGATGTGAACACTGCTCTGTGTCCAGGCAGAGCAGACAGTGCTGTACACACACACACACACACACACTTCCTTCCTAGAGACAAAGTCAATTTTTAAACAAACATCCTTGGGCTACAAAGCTTTTCTTTCCTGCTGTATAGCAACAGAGGGGGTGCTGCTGACAACTTCATATCCTTCAGCTCCACAGACAAGACACAAATGCTAAGGCAGGGTAACATTCCCTTGGTGCTACTGTTTTAGAGGTAGGAAACAATGGAATTGATGAAAGGACAGGATTTTAGTCAACAGATGGTTGATCAACATCTGCATGAGACCAATCACTTGTTTTTCACTTTGCATTTGTATCTGCAGCAGCATTTATAGCTTCCTTTTACTGAAAGCTACTTTGAGTAAGCAGCTGAACTGAACCCCAAGTCTGAATCTCCATCAGCTTATGGAATGAATCACTCACACTATCAGAAGTCTACAACCTGACAGCAGGAGCAGCAGTCACTGCTACTGGCTGCTTTTTACAACTGCTGTTGCCAGTTACAGAAATACAGAGTCACAGAGCTGTTTGGGTGGGAAAAGCCCTCTGAGTCCAACCATCAGCCCAACACCACCATGGCCACTAAAGCATGTCCCAAAGGGGGACATTGAAAAAGTGGGATCACAGACACCATCTGGCTACAGTGCTCTGTAACAGACAGCAACCCTGTCCTCAGAGCCTTCTGATCAGCTCCTGGTGAAGTCAGTGCTCAGCTCCATGACCAAGCAGACACAATACACACTGCAACTTAACATGACTCTGGATCAACAACCATTTAAGATACAGAAGGCTAATTCTTTGGAGATTCAGACCAAACCCAGGGCTAAGAATGCCACAAGTGACATCATAAGAAGGAAAGGGGCAGGAAGCTGCAGTGTTTCCAGTAAAAGCTCAAGGCACTGAAATAAGAGGGAGAAGTAGTCAAGGATCTCCTTTACGATACACACTTGACTTCCTATCACACTACAACCACTTGGAAACACTATCTGGTGCTGTACTTTAATGATGTCTGGAAGTCCAAGCTTGAGTAGACTATCAGGCTGTAAATTGTTTATAGAGAAGGGAGGATCTTTTTATCCACCCAGCACATGACAGAAGTCCCTCCAGATATGATTAACAGGGCACTGAACCAGTTTATCAGCTCTCCTGGGGTGGCTATGCCCTACCCTCCCCCGCTCATCCCCTTTGTGTTAGGATCCACCTGAAGCTTCCTGGATGAAGAGGGTTTTCTGTTTTATCACCCTCAAGGAGTGACTGCAGTCATGAAGAACCTTGACAGAGCAGTCTGCCTCCCTCTGCCACAAGGAAGTGTTCCTTACAGTAAGGCCAAGTTATTCAACATGGCAGTCTTCCTGAAGTGCAAACTCAAGAGGTCATGCCACAGCCATCTCCTGCTTTTAAAAGAGATGTTAAAAAACCCCACTGAGATCCAGTGCCTCTGGAGAGCTTCCTGGGGTCAGAAAAGCCCATTTAAGATAGAGAGACACAAAGTAAACCAAACAAGCTTCATGCAAGAAAGTGGGTCTGTGGTGAAATGCTTCTTCAAAAGCAGAACCTCTTCTTGTGCATTGGGAAATGGGGGTGTTCAGCCTGGAGAAGAGAAGCCTGAGGGGAGACCTCATCAGTCTCTACAACTCCCTGAAAGGAGACTGAAGTGAGGGGGGTTGGTCTCTTCACTAATAAGAAGTGACAAGATGAGAAGAAACAGCCTCAAGTTGCACCAGGGCAGGTTTACAGTTGGACATTAGAAGATACTTCCCTGAAAGGGTTGTCAAAGACTGGAGCAGGCTGCCTAGGGAGGTGGTTGAATCCCTATCCCTGGAGGTGTTTTCAAAGAGGTACTGGGGGCCATGGTTTAGCACCAGCCTTTGGAGAGTTAAAGAATGGTTGCACAAGATGATCTTAAAGCACTTGCCAGCCAAAGTGATTCTGATTCTGTCCTACAAGGAAGATGGACACCATACAGATCCTTACACTTCCTGAGGGCACCACATCAACAGCTTCATCACATTTTTCTCCTCAGTCTCCTTTCCTTTAGACTAAACCACCCCAGTTCCCCCAGCTGCTTCTCACCAGACCTGTCCTCCAGACCCTTTGCCAGCTTCACTAATTTCTCTGGACCTACTCCAGCACCAAAATGCCTGCCTTGTAAAGGCTAAGAACTGAAACTTCAGTGTGTGGTGCTCTGTGTCCTTGCTACAATTCTCACCCATTTTCCAGCCCAGCCTTGACCAGCTGACTCCTGGCTGATCTACCTTCCTGAACTTGTGCAGCTCGCAGTCACCTCTCTCCCTGGCACCCCACTGCCATTAAATGGTATGTTGGCAGATGCTTACCAGATTGATATTGTAGGTTTTACAGGTCAGATCATCCAAGCTCTGGTTCTGCAGCTTTTCTGTTATTAGTGTTACCATGGTAGTTGCTCCTTTTCCACTGCTCACACAGAAGTGTTGGAGGTGCTTCAGTCTTCAGTTTCAGTACTCATGAGCCATTTTTTCTGGTTTGGCTTCAAGTCTTGAGATTTATGCTTCCATCTTATTGCCAAGGTTTATTCCCAATGCTGTCAGTGTATCATGTCTGGTTTTCTGTAAGATTGGGACAGAAAACACAGGAGAGAAAAAAAAGAGTCAGAAAAGTTCTTATGTAGCTCACAGTTAGCATTGCAGTAACAGCAGTAGTGTTTGGCCCAGTCATTCAGGCAGGTAGAGCACTCTGACCATTGCCTCCTGCTGCAGACTCAGATTCACAGAGTGGTTTGGGTTGGAAAGGAACTTCAAGACCATGCAGTTCAACCCCCTTGCTCAAAACCTCATCTAACCTGGCTGTGAACACCTCCAGGGAGGGGGCATCCACAGCCTCCCTGGGCAACCTCTTCCAGTGTCTCCCCAGCCTCACTGTCAAGAACTTCTTCCTCATCTCCAGTTTAAGCCTCCCCTCCACATCTCCATTCATGGAAAAACACTCCTGTTGAGATCTCATGCATTACAGGAGGGAGATGGGACTCAAACAGTAAAGATCAGGATATTATTTGGCTGTTTCCTGTTTGACTGATTCTATCTAGGATGATTATCCAGGGCAGAAGACTGGAGCTTTCCCTCAACTCCTACAGAAGTCTTTGCCAGCTAAACTTAATACTATGTTGCCATGCACCAGTAGAGAAAGGGAGGCTACCAAGAAGGTGGAAACTCTTTACAAGGACTCCCATGGAAAAGACAAGTGGTGATGAGGACAAGGTCCTGGTGAGGAGATTCCCATTGGACTCCAGAGAGAATGGCTCCCCAGGAGAAGAGTTGGACACTGGAATCATCTTCCAAAGGAAGCAGTGGAATCCCTTCCATGGGATGATTTCAAGACTCAGTTTGACAGGGTGCTGGGCAAGCTCATTTCAACTACACCATCACCTTGAAAGGTTGGAGCAGATGATCTTGGGGTGGCCTCCCACCTGGCATTTGGTGAAACCAGACCAGCACATGAAGCATGCAGGCCCCCACCACACTGCCCTGTCCAATACCATTTGCAGCCATTCTACCACATTGCTCCATCACTAAACCCTTCTTAACAAGCAGAGTGGAGCAGGGAGTTAACTCAAATGCTGCATCCACTTCCCAAACCCTCAGCTACTTCTAACAGATCCTGTGTGCTTTTTGCTGTTTTAAAGCTTCTATAATTGCTACCTGTCAGCAAACACCCCACCTGAAATGTGTAAGCAGGCCAGATTACCACACACCTAAAAGCATCACTGACAAAAGCTGAGATATCTTTATCCTGGGAGCAGTCAGATAAATCCAAAGCTCCAGGTTCACCAGCTGCCTCTCTCCATCCTAAACATCCTCTACAGAATCTCTTCTCCTCCCTCTCCTCCCACAGCATCACCAACCCTTTAGCTGCTGCAGGATCACTCCTGTCTCCCACCAGTCTTTAGTAGTTGGTTATTCCTACCCCAGCAAACAGACCTCTGTGCTTTCCTCAACTCCACCTCACTCTTTCACTTCTCAAGAACCAGAACAAAACCACAGGACTTCAACTTCTTCATTTTCCTCCTTCTACCATCAAGTCTTTCAGAGTTACCACAGTTCTTTCAAGTGCACTTCCAGTTTTCAAACCCAAGCCCTGCAACAGCTTTCATTCTCATTTCTTCACAGCACCTTCAGCCAACTCCCTTCCCATAATCACAGAGTTGCTGTGGTTGCAAAAGACCTCTAAGACCATCTGTGGTGGTTTGACACGCCATCCAGTCCAACCATCAACCCAACAGCACTGTGGTCACTAAACCATGCCACCAGGTGCCACATGCAGAGGTTTCCTGAACACCTCCAGGGATGGTGACTCCACAACCTCACTGGGCTCCTGCACCCTCACACTAAGGAAGCTTCCTCTCATGTTGAGGTGGAACTTCCTCTGTTCCAGTTTGTGTGTGCCCCTTGTCCTATCACACCATTGGAGAGCCTGCCCCCTTCTTCTAGCCCTCAACCCTTCAGATACAAGTATCAATAAGATTCCCCTCTCAGGCTATTCTTCTCTAGACTAAACAGCCCCAGGTCTCTCAGCCTCTATTCAGACAGATGTTCCTGTCCCACCATCATCCTCATAGCCTTTGTTGGACACTGCAGTATATCCCTGTCCCTCTTGAACTGGAGAGCCCAGAACTGGACACAACGGTCCAACTGCGGTCTCACCAGAGCAGGGTAGAGGAGAAAAAGAACCTCCCTTGACCTGCTGAACATGATCTTCCTACACCAACCATCAACCACTTCACCTTCACAGCTGTCTGCTGTGTAACTGCTTCCCTTGGTCTGAGAGCTGTCCCATCATGACACTCTCTGCCCAGTTTTGGCCTCATTCTCAGACCTACTTTTATTTGCTCTAAGGTGCTTACAAATGCTCCTCAACCACAAATAACTCTACCCAGAGATGTGAAGATTCCACTGGTCTATTTTTACTGAGCATGTCCTATCTTTCAGGAAAGCACCCAGCCACTTGAAGCATTGCTACCACATCTTGTTCTGAACTCACACCAAGTCTAATATCAAAACCACTCAGGGTTGATAAGCTCACCACTAAAAGCTACACACACCCTTTTCAGTGTCAGCATCTGCCAAAGCCAAGTATGGCTCAAGAAATACTCTGCAAGGCTAAGGGCAAGGGTTGGAACAGGGCAATATTCAGTGGCAGGACCAACCACCACCATGGCATGGATTGGAAGGGACCTTCAAGACCACCTAGTTCCAACCCCCCTGCCATGGGCAGGGACACCTCCTACTAGACAAGGCTGCTCCAGGGCCCATCCAGCCTGCTTTATAACACCTTCAGGTTTGGAGCCTCCACAACTGCTCTGGCCAGCTTGTTCCAGTGTCTCTCCACCCTCAGGAGGAAGAATTTCCTCCTAATGTTTCATCTAAATCCAGCTTCTTCCATGGCACAACTGAACATCATCACAGCCCCTTTTAAACCTGGTGAAGGTTAAACTAGATCTAAACATCCAGAATAGGAATCAGAAATTGCCCACCAAGCACCCTGTTCAGCACCCTGTGCTTGGCTAATGCTGATCCAGAGCAAGCCACCAGATCAGGCATATGCTGTGGGCATCAGCACTGACTCTTCTACACTAAATATCTGTTCCTCCTGGGCAGTCCTTCTTGCTGTTTATGATGCCACCTCTCTGGAGGTGTTCAAGGCCAGGCTGGATGGGGCCTTGAGCAACCTGTCTAGTGGAAGGTGTCCCTGCCCATGACAGGTGAGTTGGAACTAGATGATCTTCAAGGTCCTTTCCAACTCAAACTATTCTATGAAGAAACATGACCATCACCACACTCTCCCAATGAAAGCCAATACAAGTTGCAGTCTGGTGTATCTCAGCTGCCATCACAACTGCCAGCACATCTTCCTCTCTAGCTCCTTGGCTACCCACTGCAGGATGCCAGCAGAAGGCTGTTTGCTGCCACACCAAGAATGAGAGCAAGGAATTTGCACAGTTGGATAAAAGCAAAGCACTTCCTTTTGTCTGGGGTAAAGGTTGTTTCCCAGCTGGATCAGTTCCCCAGCCTGGTTAGCTATGAACTAGACAAACTCTTGTGTGGGCATGGTGTGGGACTGTGACACTGCTTCGAGAACTTCCCAGGACACCTGTGCCCAACAACTCAGGAAAGAGGAAAGCAAGCAAAAAGCCAGGGAGGAAAGCTGGCTGGCATCAGCCTGTCCCACACCAGAATTACCAATTAGATGTCCCCTTCTGAGGCATGGTTTGAACATCAGCTGCTCCTATTTTCCTCCTCCAATGCACACTCTTTTGGCTAGTGAAACTTCCCAGCTCAAGATGATTTGAAGTCACCCCTGGAGCCTCACCACCTTAACCCAAAGAGACCAAAGTCCTGGTTCACTCCAGTCAAGCTCTTTATCCTTTACTGGGAATTGCTTCCCTTTCCTCCATGCTCCCAGTTCACACTGGCTGTTACAAGATGAGATTCTTAGCAGTCCCTCCAGCTCCACTAGCCTGCTGGCATTGACACTACCAAGAATTACTTCCAAGCCTTACAAGCTTCTGGCCCCCAATCCTTCACACAAGGATGTTCCTTCCATTACTCCTCTGCAATGGAAAAACCTTGTGTGGCTTTTGTTTGTTTCCATACCTTCTGGTCTCTATTTAATGGACTCACAGACAGGAGACTGGTTACTGTATCTCTTCTTCCCAAGGCTGGCTGAAGGCAGCCAACTTCCATTTTCAGCCTCTCCTTATCATGCGCTTTGTGCTCATCAACCTGAACCCCTCCCCAACTGCTCTGCACTTCAAACCAGGTGGATTTTCAGTAACAGGAACCATTTGACCATGTCAAACATCAGGGCAATGTAGATCCTGCTGAACCTGCATTTCCCCATCTGCCTCATGGCCTAGATCTTGGCACAAGCAAGTTTTGCCTACCACTGTGGGTAGCTGCCCTGCTTTCTGCACAACCTGCAAGCACACTCCAAAGATACACACCTCTGCTGTCACCAAGTCTCTACAGGCAGCAGCTGAGCCAAGCCATGCAAGTTCAAACACCAAGATCCTCCAAGCCTTGGGGTAATAACAGGCACCTTTGGGAGCTCCAAGTTGGATGAAGTCCCACAAGACCAGGGCCACCTTTCCCTGAGCTTGAGGAGGCAGAACAATGAGCTAACTGAGCTATCCAAGATAAACACACACCACCAAAGATGGGAGTCAGCCTTAATCTTAGTAGGATCTCCTCAAGATGGGGGTGTAGAGGTGAGGTGATGGGGAAGAGAAGCTGCTTCTGTTGCTGAAAGTTGGGGACTGCTGATAAGGAATAAATGGAAGGTAAAAATGAAACTCCCAATGCAAGCCAAAGCTGAGCTGGCTCACAGCTGGAGAATGGGAACTGATGGAGCCAGCCTCACCACTGCAGAATAGAATAAGCCAGGTTGGAAGAGACCTTCAAGATCATCACGTCCAACCTATCAACTAATCCAACACCACCTAATCAACTAACCCATGGCACCAAGCACCCCATCAAGTCTCCTCCTGAACACCTCCAGTGATGGTGACTCCACCACAACCCTGGGCAGCACATTCCAATGGCAAATCACTCTCTGTGTAGAACTTCCTCCTAACCTCCAGCATAAACCTCCCCTGGCACAGCTTGAGACTGTGTCCTCTTGTTCTGGTGCTGGTTGCCTGGGAGAAGAGACCAACCCCCACCTGGCTACAACCTCCCTTCAGGTAGTTGTAGAGAGCAAGAAGGTCTCCCCTGAGCCTCCTCTTCTCCAGGCTAAGCAACCCCAGCTCCCTCAGCCTCTCCTCACAGGGCTGCGCTCCAAGCCCCTCACCAACTTTGTTGCCCTTCTCTGGACACATTCCAGCAAGTCAACCTCCTTCCTAAACTGAGGGGCCCAGAACTGGACACAGGATTCAAGGTGCAGCCTAACCAGCACAGTGTCCAGGGGCAGAATGACCTCCCTGCTCCTGATGCAGGCCACTCCCAGTTCTATAACACATGGTGAAGTCTGAGACACGCAGGTTTCTTGTTCCATCTCTATAGTACTCGTAAAGAGAAGGTTTACTGCTTGAGAACTTCAGCCACAAGTAGTAATGACAGTGGGGGGAAAAAATATCTCTGCTGCAATGAAGGGGAGAGAAGAAATGCTCCTGTCACGAATTCTCTCTCTCCTCAGTGACGTCACTGGGGCCCTTTTTTTGGGAAGACTACTAAAAATACAGATCATCCAACCCCCAGTCAATTAAAGGATGTCAGAGGCTCATCCAGTTTGACAACCTACTTTCAAAGAGATGAAGAGTCCTGATGAAGAACATAAAGCCAATTCAACAAAAAAAAAACCCTCTCTGCTTGGCTCTAAGAAAGTAAGGCAGCCAGACTCATTTCCAACCCACTCCTCCTCCTCCTCTGCATCCTGCAGGACAAAATGTTCCAGCAACAGCTCAGCTCACTGGGAAAATTTCACACAATCAGAATGGTAGGGGTTAGAAGGCACCTCTAAAGATCAGCCAGTTCGACCCCCCAGCCAGAGCAGCATCACCTAGAGCAGGTCACACAGGAACGCACTGAGAGATCTTCTAAGTCTCCAGAGAAGGAGACTCCAAAACCTCTCTGGGCTGCCTGCTCCAGGGCTGTTTGGAACACTTGAAACACTTCTCTGGCAGCTCCATCTTGGATAAAGCAGAGAAGACCCAAGATTTCAGATAACATCAATGTAGGTGCTTCCTCATGAGCACAACCCCATTTCTTTCTGCCTACTCCACTAAAATTGTTTTAGGTGTTTAAGCCCAGGCTGGATGAGGCTCTGGCCAGCCTGATCTAGTGTGGGGTGTCCCTGTCCATGGCAGGAAGGTTGGAACTCTATGATCCTTGTGGTGCCTTCCAGCCCTGACTGATACTATGATAAAATTATCCAGTGTAAACACACAAGGTTGTTCTTGCTTTGCTGTTCCTTTATTTCCTGCTCTTCAGAGAGCTACATGGAACCCTTATTACCAACAATCCCATACTTAGCCAGCTCCCAGCAGAAGGATTAGCTGGAGTCAAAATTCCAACTGGGATAAATAGGTCCTTTAAAATATTATATCTGCTTCAGCAAGCCAAAGCAGCTAATCAGGCCTGCTGTACTAACTCCAGATCTACATCTGCTTTGCTACTGGACCCTAGATGAAAGATGTGGGCTGGGTGGGGTTTTCGTTTTGGCCTCCCAGCACTTTGTGCAGTGTCCAAGAAACCTTTCCAAACTGAAATTTCCACCTCAAATACTGTGTTCCACTTCTTATGTCCCCAGCATTAAGAAGGACACAGAGCTGCAGGAGTGAGTCCAGAGGAGGACCACAGAGAAGATTCAAAGGCTGAAACACTTCTGCTATGAAGATAGGCTGAGAGACCTGGGGTTGTTCAGCCTGGAGAAGACTCCAGGCTGCCTTCCAATACCTGAAGGGATCCTACAGGAAGGCTGGAGAGGAACTTTTCATAAGTGTCTAGCAACAGGACAAAGGGGAATGGTTTGAAGCTGAGGGAGAGCAGGGTTAGACTGGATCTGAGGAAGAAGTTCTTCAGTATGAGGCTGGTGAGACTCTGGAACAGGCTGCCCAGGGAGGTTGTGGGTGCCTCCTCACTGAGGAGGTTCAAGGCCAGGTTAGATGAAGCCTTGAATGGCTGAGTCTAGTTGAGAGGCATCCCTGCCTATGGTGGGAAGCTTGGAGTAGATGATCTCTAAGAGTTTCTTCCAACCTAAGCCATTCTGTGGCTCTGTTGAAACTGTTTCACAATTGTCTAGCAAAGCCAACTTAAACAGGAGCTCCTCTCCCTGAAAAGTTCAGCTGTGACAAAATAAGGGAAGGCTCAACAACACTCTCTGCACAGGCTCAAACTCAAATTGTTAGCTCCATCATTAGCAATTCAGAGTTTCTTTTTCAAGACTAAAGAGATTTCTTCAGCTACAGATTCTCTCAGCTTTCTCCACACAAGGCTTTCATAAGCCAGTTTATTAGAAGGAAGCCTCAATCTTCGGAGGTGTTGAAGCCTGGATTAAGGCTGTCACAAGTCCAGCACAGAACTGCAAACAGGGACAAGAAAAATAGGTTAGAAGGCATTGTGACGGCCACTGAAGTCAAGTTTCTCAGCTACTCCACATGCTCCAGAAGCAGGAATAGCAAGAGCTGAAGAGTGTCTACTGAAGAACATCCCTCAGTTAACATGCAAGACAGGACTAGAGTTCACCACTTTTGAGGTTGAAAAACTGGGATTTGGGTTGTTACTGCCTCCAGAGACAGACAAGAATAGATACGAGGGCTGCTTGCCTCAGTCGCCTCAAATCACTATGGAGCCCAGGATTTCACTGTTTTGACCCTAAACCATCTTAATTCTAACAGCAACTGGTCCCTGAGACAGCTGTGACAAAATAGACACCATCACTAAAATCAGGCTGCATCCTGCACTCCGTTCTACTCCATCTCCCACACTTCAGAGGTGAGTGCTCTGAGTAGGAGGAAGCCAAGCCTCAACCATCACACACAGCCTTGGGAGCCCATCTTAATTAAACCCATTGCAGCAAATCCCTTCAAGTCAGAGGGAACAAGGAGTGCTCAGAGTTTCCCAACTGGAAAAGCAGACCTTGTGAAAAGCCTTCTCAGTGAGATGGAGAAAAGCTGCAAGAAGCAGCAGCAGCAGCGAACAACATCCTGGGTTAAGATGGTGGCTTCCAGTCTGCAGAACTCACAGCCAGGTCATGTGCTGGAGAAAAGGTAACACCACTTTGGTGAGCAAGATGTCGCAGTCTTCGGGGGCAGAACTCATCCAACTTCACTGAGAAACACACAAAATAAAGACCTAAACTGGTTACTAAAATTTTTAAAGGCAGATGAGCTGCCAGTGAGTCCAACCAGCAGCCCACCACCACCACGGGCATTAAACCACATCACAGAATGCCATGGCCACACGTTTCTTCAACACTTCCAGGGATGGGGATGCCACCAGCTCCATGGGCAGCCTCTTCCAATTTCTGACCACTCTTGCAAAGAAATTTTTCCTAGTCTCCAACCTAAAGCTTCCCTGGCACAGTTTCAGGCCATTTCCTCTCCTTCTATCATCTGATACTAGGGAGAACTGACCAAGCCTCACCTCACTGCAACCTCCCTTCAGGGAGCTGTAGAGAGCAATGGTGTCTCCCCTCAGCCTCCTCTTCTCCAGATTGAAAACCCCCAGTTCCCTCAGCTGCTCCTCACCAGACCTGTTCTTTAGCCCCTTCACCAACTTTGTTGCCTTCCTCTGGACTTGCTCCAGCCCCTCAATGCCCTTCTTGGCATGAGTGGCCCAAAACTGAAGCCAGTGTTTGAGGTGCGGCCTCACCAGTGGCACGCATGCAACCTGCTCCCCAAACACACAGAGCTAATAAACCTTCTCCTGTTTGCTTTCAGGTTCATCCTGAAGAGTTTAAGATACAAAGCCCAGCTGGTAGGTTTGGTTTTATGATCCCAGGCGTGACATGTTCTTGCTGGAGGCCTCGGGCCAGGTGAAAAGCTCTGGAGTTAACCTGCTGCTGCTTGGTATTTCAGGGAACTAATGAGCTCAGTCATCCTCAGCCAGGGAAGTCTTCCTAACCTTAGCTTGAGTACAACTATGGAAATTAAAAACAAGGAACCTATGGCAGGCCAAATATTTTTCAGTAAATAGTACAGCTGGTGAACTGCAGCTCAAGCTAAATTTAGAGCTCAAGTGCTTAGCAGTGTTCTGTAAATATCCATACATCTCAGTGCTCGCAGTCACATGAAATACACTTCCCCCGAGCCTTGCTGTCCTAATTCTTCATTCTACAACTAACATTTCCCTCTCATGACAAAATATTACACCCAATTTAGTGGTGCAAGAGAACTTTCAGTCTTTGGCTCAAAATTCTACCTCTGCAGAAGAGCATTGTGCAGCTGCACTGAACCACAGAATGCATCAAGTTGGAAGGGACTCTCCAAGGCCTTCTCGTCCAAGCCCCAAGCAGTCAGCAGGGACATCTCCAACTAGATCAGGTTGCTTGGTGCTCCATCAAGTTTGACCTTGAAAGTCACCAGGGATGAGGCCTCCATCATATCTCCAGGCAACTGTTCTAACATTTCACCACCCTCATTGTCAAGAGCTTTCTCCTAACGTTCAACCTAAATCTCCCCTCCTCCAGTTTCAAACCATTACCCCTCATCCTATCACCACAAGCCCTTCTACTAGACAGTCCCTCCCCAGGCTTCCTGTAGGTCCCTTTCAGATACTGGAATCCAACTCTAAGGTCTCCTTGGAGCCTTCCCTTTTCCAGGCTGAACAGCCTCAACACTCTCAGCCTACCCTCACAGGAGAGCTGCTCCAGCCCTGATGTATGAATGAGCTCCCAGTTGTGCCTATCCTTATTTCAGCAGTTCATCACAAATACCTATTTTCACATAAACCCCCAAAGTCACTTGGAGTAAGAGCTATGCAAGACTAAGGTTCTGTGCAGGCTTGCATAGCATGGCTAAAGCCTTCTGCTGTATTATCTGCCTTTTGAGAGCATGAAAGTGCTCTGAATAGATAGGAGATAGGGTGCCCAACAGACAACCAAGCTCCCTCTCAAGGCCCAAATGTCTTCTCAATCGTCGCTGACCATCTGTAATTTGCTAGCCAAGGAACTTGAATTCATCTGGCAGGAGACACCACCTCAAAAGATGGCACACTGAAAGGCCTCCAGTTATACAACACCCATCTAGTTCCATGAGCCATTAAAAGAAGAGCCCAAGTAGCAAGGAAATGAATCTATGAAAGCTCCTGCGTGGGCAGCAAAGGGGCAGAAGGTGTCAGTCAGTAACCAAGTAAAATGGGCTCCACTCCAATTACTACATGGAAAAATAGCTCAGTTTTATTTGAGCATAAAAATACCAGGTTAAAAAAAAACAGAAGGGGGAGAGCCTCCAGTTTAATCTTCACTGCCTGGGACAGAAAGCTAGCAGCTTTAAATGGCAGCAGGTAAGGCAAGTCAAGCACGTAACATCTGCAGACAACAACAGTGCAAAAGAGGACAGAACCATGTGTCCTCCCACTTGGGCAATTCCCTTTACAGATGACTGCATTCTGACAAGATCAGCTTCTGGTAACCAAGTTGAAGGACAAAACAGTAAAGATTTACCTGATAAAGTCAACAGTAAAAGAATGTCCTTTCAGTTCTTCACCTGAAAATTTCCCATCTTTCAAATCAGCTTTCAGGGCTGATAAGAGGAGTGCTTTATCTAAGCACACTTTAAAATAAGCCTCTGAAATGACATCTGGCTTCCTGGCAGCTTCACTCATGCAAAGGTTAAGCATACAGGCTGCTGCATAAAGCAAGGACATCTTTCCTGCTGAAGATCTAAAACATCAAACCACCACGCTGGGGGAAGTCACTGCGCCCAAGCACCTGGACCCACCAAGCACTGAAGTGATAAACAAGCTTCTGACAGCTGCAGCCTTGCTCTGCAGGTGCAAGAGGCATTTACCTCGTTTCAGTTGGGCTGGGCTTAACAATCAGTTCAACAGCTACTTCAGGATTTAGAAATAGGTTTGGGTTTTGTTCAGCGCTCTCAGATCTCCTGCTCAAGCGAGAACAGGGTGAGGGGGAAGGGAAGGTCCTCCTGAACCAGTTCCAAAGTGTAAGGCTGTTTATCTAACAACTGGAAAGTTTAGTCCCAGGGATACATGGTTATTTTGCAACTGATTCTAGCACTAGAATTTGAGCATTATACTTGGTACAGGAAAAACTCCCACAGCCAAGCACTGGACCACCCTGAGCAGTTCCACCTCCACCAGCTTCTGCGGTAGTCTCCACAGCCAGGCTTGCCCAACAGCATCACTGACAGCAGGACTCATCTACCTGTGCATGTAGAGGGCAGATATAGGCATTCTGTAGTGAGGGTGCTGAGACACTGGAGCAGGGTGCCAGGAAAGGCTGTGGATGCCCCCACCCTGGTGGTGTTCAAGGCTAAGTTGGATGAGACCTTGAGCAAGCTGTGCCAGTGGAAGGTGTCCCTGCCAGTGGCAGGGGGTTGGAACTGAATGATCTCGGAGGTCACTTCCAACCCAAACCATCCTAGGAATCGATGAGCTCAAGCCTGGAAAAGGCCCCTGGGCAGGCTGGCTGGGGCTCTGAGCAACTCAGTCTGGAACAGAACAAACCAGGTTGGAAAAGACCTTTGACATCATCAAGTCCAATCTATCACCCAACACCATCTAATTAACTAAACCATGGCACCAAGCACCCCAGCCACTCTCTTCCTAAACACCTCCAGGGATGGTTACTCCACCACCTCCCTGGGCAGCACATTCCAATGGTCAATCTGTCTTTCTGTGAAGAATCTCTTCCTAATATCCAGCCTGAACCTCCCCTGGCACAGCTTGAGACTGTGTCTAGGGCAAGCCGAGGCCACTTTGCAAATGCTTCAAATGAAAATTCCAGAACTTGTACATTCAGGGTCTTTTACCATGGACAAAAAGTCACACCTGCCTCACTCTTCATGCAGAAATAGATCAGGTCCAATCACCTTCTGTGGCAGTAGGCACATTTCAGCAGTATCCTGTTGTATCCTTCTCCTCTGAGCAGCAGAACCCAGAAGCTGATTGCTTCAGAAAGAGGAGCGTGCTCAGCCTTCTAACGACCTGGAGCAGTGATGTAATAGCTGCCATTGATGTGCTGTCAAAGCACTGTCACACCAACATATGCACGACCTTTTACTACAGCTATAGCCTCAGGCCTGGACTTCTTGAGGATGGAAAATGCTGCACACAACCCAAATACTCCACAGGACAAACCAAGACATGCAGGGTTTTACAACTGGGGAGCTGAAGCAGGCAGTGGTAGTTCCAGGCAGTCAGAGGAGATCTGTGCCTGAGAAGTTCCATCTTCACAGAAGCTGCAAAACCTGAAGTCCCTGAAGCACAGAAGAATTAACTCCTAAGAGCTCAAGCACAAACAGGACACCTAAGATGCACACAAAGACAAAATGCTCTCCTTTTGCATCCTCTGTATTCATTTTGGCACTGCAAGCATTTACCCAGGTACTTGCTTGCTTTGTTTCAACACCATCCCTCTGATCTGTGAAACAAAAATGAAAGCAGCAGAAGCCCATCTTCCTCTCCACAAGCTCAGCAATTTCTTATCCAAATATTGAACCAGACAGGTCTGGTCAGGATGGAGTCTTAATGGAAGAGGATGAGGTAAGCAGTCACACACAGAGCCAAGCTCAAGTGGACTACCATGCATGAACAGTCTCAGTCCTGCTCCCACGCATCATCTTTCAACCAGCAACCCTATCATGTCCTAACCCTTGGTAGCCCCTTACAGCAGGCAACAGCACCTCAGCTTGGCCCCTGAGTTCCTCACACTCCTCAGTCATCAAGTTTTAACTTTGCTCTTCCATTTCATAGAATTATTTGAGTTGATAAAAGACCTTAAAGATCAAGTCCAACCATTCTCTAATCTTACCAAGTCTGGAGCTAAACCATGCACCCCCAGGACCTCACTTTTAACATTTGAAAAGATAAGGTCCTAGGCTCCCAATTCCTCTTCCCACCAGAAGAAACAGATCCTGTGTTTTACCCAAATCAACCAAGCAGTTATTGAATGCTATTTTCATTGCTACTCTCCTCCTCACTTACTAAATATTGCATCGAATTACACTCTGGAGCACAGCAGGAGTCTTGAGGCAGGCTTACACACCACTACACTCCATTCCTAACAGGACATAATGAAGAATTATTTGCCACAGCTATTAGACTGGGATAATTGAGCAAAAAGATTCCTTCCTCCCCCCCCTCCCCAAACTAGAATTGCAATTCTGTCATTTCATTTAAAAAAACCCCAACTGCCCAGCCAAGCAGATCCTGGGGATCTGAATAGAGACAACACACTTCAAATCACACCCTCAGGCAGTCTGTAACAACTGAAGTCTCCTATATGATAAACACAAAGTGGGGTTGTACCAGGGTACAGAACCCACCTGCAGGCTTAGGGGCCATCCACATAGAATCACAGAATGGTTTGGGTTGGAAGGGACCTTCAAAATCACCTAGTTCTAAAGCCATGGGCAGGGACACCTTCCACTGGACCAGGTTGTTCCAGGCCTCATCCAACCTGGCCTTGGAAACCTCCAGGGAGGGGGCACCTACAACCTCCCTGCTAACTAAAATGCTGAGCTGCAAGAGACAGAGCCCCGCAGCCCTAGAGCCCAGCAGTCCTCCACAGCTGTTGATTCACCATCTACATCCCATGTGAGGCTTCAAACTTCAACCCTTTTCACCTTCTGCACACTGCTTTTGGAGCATGGAAGCTGCTCAAGCAGCATGGTTCAGCTGACAAACAGCTCCTGTCATTTGCATCCCTCCTTAAACCTGCTCACTTCTCACCCCTCTAAAATCAAGAGGTCAAATCAACAGACATCTTAAAGGAATCAGAGAATCAATAAGGTTGGACAAGACCTCAAAGATCATCAGGTCCAATCTGTCACCGAAGAAGACAGGAAAGGAGCACAGTTTCCATTGGGAAAGCAGCATCTTTACAATAAGAATCTTCCCCACCAACAAGCTTTGGAGGGTGGAACAGAGAACACAAACATCACACAGCAGCAACTATGTGAAATGGAGTATATTTCATTACAGCCACAGCTGAGAAGGTGGAACAGAACCCACGTGGCCAGCACTGAAGGAATGATTTCATGCCCCTGATAACCAACACCAACTGCAGAGAGTAAAAATTACACATGCTGCAATCATCAGTTCAACTGCCCAATTAGGTTAAAAAACACATTTACCCTACAAATTAAAAACCCTCCCAAAGCCCTCAGAGGCATTAATGCTGCTCACAATGTTATTTGAGATGCAAATTGGAGACTTAAAGTTAATATAAGGCCAACAGAAGTTCCTATTATTTCCATTCATGGCTCAAGGGGAGGGGACAGTAGAAGAGAAGCCACAGTCTGGTTGCAGCAGGTCTTTTCAGGACAGTAAAGGGGCTTGCTTCAGTTTTCCAAGTTAATCCATCCCAACTTCAGGGTAGAATTCCACCCATGTCTAACTTCCCTTCCACATGCAAGTGCATTAACAAAAGAACAAGTCAGCTGCCAAGGCTGGCTGGCTGAAGGGTGTATTAGAATAGAATAAACCAGGTTGGAAGAGACCTTCAAGATCATCGCATCCAACCTATCATCCAACACCACCTAATCAACTAACCCATGCAACCAAGCACCCTGTCAAGTCTCCTCCTGAACACCTCCAGTGATGGTGACTCCACCACCTCCCTGGGCAGCACATTCCAATGGGCAATCACACTCTCTGTGTAAAACTTCCTCCTAACCTCCAGCCTGAAGCCCTGCTGGCACAGCCTGAGACTGTGTCCTCTTGTTCTGGTACTGGCTGCCTGAGAGAAGAGACCATCATCCGCCTGTCTACAACCTCCCTTCAGGTAGTTGTAGAGAGCAATAAGGTCACCCCTGCGTCTCCTCTTCTCCAGGCTAAGCAGCCCCAGCTCCCTCAGCCTCTCCTCATAGGGCTTGTGTTCCAAACCCCTCACCAACTTCGTTGCCCTTCTCTGGACACACTCCAGCAAGTCAACATCTTTCCTAAACTGAGGGGCCCAGAACTGGACACAGGACTCGAGGTGTGGCCTAACCAGTGCAGTGTACAGGGGCAGAATGACCTCCCTGCTCCTGCTGGCCACACTGTTCCTGATGCAGGCCAGGATGCCATTGGCCCTCCGGGCTACCTGGGCACACTGCAGGCTCATGTTCATCCTACCATCGACCAGCACCCCCAGGTCCCTCTCTGCCTGGCCCCTCTCCAGCCACTCTGACCCTAGCCTGATTCTTCAGAAGAAGGGAATTCAGATGCCGCCTTCCAGCACTACAGACCACACTCTAAAGCACAAAAGGATAGAGGTGCTGCAGCTACTCCCAACTCTTGCTCTGGCAACCAGCACCAGAACAAGAGGACACAGTCTCAAGATGTGCCAGGGGAAGTTTAGGCTGGAGGTGAGGAAAAAGTTCTTCCCAGAGAGAGTGATTGGCCATTGGAATGTGCTGCCCAGGGAGGTGGTGGAGTCCCCATCCCTGGAGGTGTTCAAGAGGGGATTGGATGTGGCACTTGGTGCCATGCTTTCGTAGTCATGAGGTGCTGGGTGACAGGTTGGACTTGATGATCTTTGAGGTCTTTTCCAACCTTATTGATTCTATGATTCTTTCCTGTGTCAGCTGGGTTCCTACTCTACAGCCCAGCAAATGGCTGTCTTCTACCTTCCCCACAACATCATTTAGGTCTTGCTTTTCCCAGCCAGTTTTGCAAATGCCACTTCTGATGCCAGCTCTAGGCAAAATATTGTTTGATTTCACACTCCTAGCTCTAGTTGCACAGACTTCCACACACTGGAGAGCAATTGCCAGCGCTGGCACTGCATGCCCAAAGCCCTAGGCCTGTAATTTCATCTCCTACTGACAGCATTTTTCCCTGTACAGCACCAGAGTTTCATTTCCACAGGAACTTAAACCAGTGTCATCACACCAAACTCAGAGCACCAAGGAGGTAATCAGAACCCTTGATCTCCCTGTTAACACCCAACAAGCTATGGCCTGAATTTCACTAAAACATAATCAAGCTCAAACAGGGGAAGGCCAATTATAGACTCAGAGGATGGTTTGGGTTGGAAGGGACCTTCAAGATCATCTACTTCCAACCCCCTGCCCTGGGCTGCAACACCTTCCACCAGCTCAAGGCCTCATCCAACCTGGCCTTGAACACCTCCAGGGAGAGGGGAGCCACAGCCACCCTGGGCAACCTGTTCCAGTGTCTCACCACCCTCACTGCAAGGAATTTCTTCCTCCTCTCCAGTCCACATCTATCAGTTCAGGGTTTATAACTCAGGAAGTTTCTCAACTGCAACATTTTTCTAGCAGATGCAAGACTTCTCTTCCCTGTTCTACTCCAATGTTTGAAGTGCTATTGTACAGCTCGATTGTGCAAGACTAAAGACAAGGTCCTGTGAATATTCTTATGCAAATATCAATTCTGAAGAATGTGGGAATCTAAAATTAGTCCAAGAGGTTTGTGTTAAGAGAAATAAAAGCTTAAAGCAAGCACAGTTCTCCATAAGATAGCACAAGACTTGAGCTTGCAGGGGAGAGGGACGCTCACTGCTGCCAAAAGGGAGAAGTTTCTGCTTGTATCCTGACCATCACAATACACAAAAAGGAATGCAAATGATAACAGAAATACCTTTTTCCAGCAAAGCTTTAATGAGGCCTCTCAGTAGCCTTTAGGAAAACTCCAAGCAGAACCAGAAAGGGCAAATTCTTAGAGCAAAACTCGAACCAGCATTAAAAACACAAATAAAGAGTGCAAGAGTGAGGAAAGGCTGGGTGTTTGGGAAGTTTTAAGTACACCATGCTTCTGAAGGGAATAATCTATCAAACCACAGGAGGTGACTAGAACTGCCATCATCACTGCTAACACAAAGGAATGTGGACTGGGGGGAGGCAAGAGAGGAAGGGGGAGAGAAAGAACAGGGAAGGGAAAAGGAGAAGGAACTCAACCAGGGAGCTGCAGTAATGGCTACCAGACTCTCTAGGAATTCCTATAGGAAAATAAATCCTTCATGGTGGTTTTTTTTTTTTTGGTTGTTGTTTAAATAAAGCAATCCATGCAATAAATTGCAGTCACCTCAGTCATGTGAAGCTTTCAGTTTATCTGCCCACCACATTTTCATAAGAACAGCCTGGTGCCTACACTGAACTTAACACAATGGTTTCAAAACTCAGTCATGTTTCTGCTTTCATTCCTCCTTCTTGTGAATCACAGCACCCTGCAGGAAAGCAGCTTCTCAAGGGGAAGCAGGCAAGTTTAACGACAGCAAATGTAAGATATCCTTTCACAATTACTCCATCGACTTTAAGTCTCAAGTTAAAGAGACAACGACTGCGGGGGTCACCCACCAGGCAGGTAAAGGCCACCAGAGGACAGGCAGATTACAAACAACAGCCTGGAACATCCTGCAAGGCTCCGGTGAGGGGGATGAGCTCGCAGATCTGTGGTTTAAGTTTGTCTAACTGGCAGCGTGCATTTGCACAGGGTGAAGAGCAGCATCTCGTTGCTGACCAAACAAACAGATAGGGATGATTGAAAATAAGAGATACAACAATATGAATGTATTTCCCACGAATTCAACATGAGAAAAAACACCTCATTTTCTAGTTGAGAGTTCCACCATGTAGAGTTAAAGTTCTGCCTGTAGAACTACCTGAAACATTAGCTCCCTCCACACACTGATCTCCTGCCTCTCTGCCTGATTGTTGCAGGTATTTTCAGAAGCAGAATAACTAAGACACAAGCACTCTGGGCCCCATCACGTCCCCTGCATCTCCAACAAAACCAAACCGAGTCCCATGCTTCCATCAGGAAAGTTTCAGCGCTTCAGCAAGCCTTGTGCTGAGGATTTCATAAGCCCAACTGGAAGCAAACACACACTATTCACAACTCGAACACATCCAGAAACATTGGAGCTTGCCACAAGATACACAAACTTCCTGCTTCTTGCCAAAAATGGCTTTGATGAAAATATTTCCTAACAGGCAGGCTTGTGAACGGGAGGCAATGTAACAGCAAAAGCTGCAAGGACTGTTCTCAGGAGCTAATTTTAATGTAAGCACAGTGAACCAGAAAATAGATCTGACCAGCTGGCTCAGCTCATCCCGAGGCCTGGAAGGTCTAGGTTAGAAGGCAGGTTAAAAGCCAGTGTCTTATCTGTTCTGACTCACCAAGCCACCCTCAACCCTGCAGCCTGCAAGCGCCGGTGCTACTCCAGGGCACTGTCTCGGCTGTTTTGTGGCCGGTTAGGAGGGATGGATCCTCATCCTGAAGGCAAACGCCTTCACTCGCAGCTCCCTGCCAGAGGATTCAGGTAACTGACGCAACGCTGTGCCAGAGGATCAGCCACCGGGGCCAGCCTCTCCGGCTCACGGGACCCTACAGCCACCTCCTCAAATAGCATCCCAAATTGCCAGCAGATATTTCTGTTTAACCCTCATGCAGCCAGGAAGACATTTAATAAGCCAAATAATTAGAACAAAGCCACGCTAATGCCCTTAAAAAAACCCATAAGCCAGACTAGCACAAAGAGCCCATTCACTGCCGATTTCGGACTCTTGAACCCAAGTGGTCATTACACTTTTGGGGGTATAAATTCGGAACCAACTTTCCTATTGCTGAGGGAAGGGAAGGCAGAAAATCATCCCCGTTTTCAGCCGGAATCTCTGTGCCAGGCAGCTATTGTGGAAAACCACGCACCTACCCTACCCTGACGTAACTCTATCCTCGGGCAACGGAGGGGAGAATCGCGCCCAAAGCGCCGGGGTTTGCGCCCGCAGATGGGTGTCCTGCCGGGCAGCGCCACAAAGCAGCGTCCGCGCCCCGCCGATCCCGGGCACCTTTCCTCCCCGCCCGCCGAGCCAGGCCGGGGCCCTCGTCTGGAGCAGCCCCGCTGGGAGACACGGCCGCGCTGCGCAGCCGGCCCCGTTCCCAGCCCGAGCGACGATTATTGCCGCCGGGAAGTTGGGGGTTCAGGGCTTCTCCTTTCTTCTAGCGGGGCTGCGCAGAGCCGCCGCTGCGCTTCCACACCGAGTCCCCGGCTAATGGCAGGGCGCAAGGCAGCTAACCTCTGCCTCCGGCCGTGATGGATCAGCGCGGCCCGAAGCCTGAGCGCCCATAACAACAATAAAAACGCAACACCGAGGCTTATTTATCCCATAATTAAAGAGATGAGCAGCCCGCAGATCTGCGGCAGCCAGAGGCCGCTGTCGCGACGAAGGGCAGCTTCCCGATGACACTCTCACCACGCAGGGTCCCCCCTGCCGTGCAGGCACGGCCGACGCTCGCTCCCCTGCCCGCCGAGAGCTGTCCGGTCCCCGCAACAACCGGGGCTCTTGTAAAGAAACGGGTGCGGGCCTGGCAGCCTTCTCTCCGCTCGGGCACTGCCTCGGGGCCGCCAGAACGGCTGTTTGAGCTACCAGCTGCGCTCGTTCTCCTCGGCCGGGAGCTGCACCTGCGGCCTCTCACGTTGCCCCCCCACCCCTCACCGTAGCGCTGGTCACCCATACCTGCGCCCGACCGGGCCGCCTCCCCTGCGCCTATGGCCGAGGCTGCTCAATGGCAATTGAACAAAACACAACCGGCCCCGCCCCTCTGGCCGCCAGCCCTCTCCCATTGGCTGTGCCTGCTCGCTTCCGACCTTTGACCCGCTCTGCTATAGGGCGGCGGGGTCCGCAGGCCCGGCCCACAGGGGGCGCGGCGCGGGCTCGCTCCCGGTAGGGACCCGCGGCGGCGGCGCCGGCAGAGGCGGAGAAGATGCCACGGACTGCAACCCCCAGGAGGCTTTGCGGACCCAGTCTGCGCTCATTGGCTGACCGCGGAGCGTGGGAGGGTAGAGACGCGCTCCTCGCGCGGAGAGGCTATGACGTCATCGCGTCCCCGGATGGAGCCGCAAGGAGGGCGAGGGCGTGCTCGTGGCGCAGCCCTGGCGGCTCCGCTGTGCGTGTGCGCGACCCCGATGCCCGGTCATGCGCACCGGGAGTCATGGCATCAGGATGGGTTTGGGTAGAAAAGACCTTTGGGCTCGATCATTCAGTCCAACCGTTCTCTTGACTCTGCTAAGGCTGGTGCTAAGCCATGTCCCTCAGCATCGCAGCTCTGCCTCTCTGTGCCGGCAGGGGTGGGAGCACCTTCCTATCCCTTGGGAGCCTGTTCCAGGCCTTGACAACCCACCCAGTAGAAAAAGCTTTTCTTAATACCCAACCTAAACCTCCCCTCATGCAACCTGAGGCTATTTCCTCTTATGCTATCACTTCTTCCTAGGCAGATCAAGCTCTGCCTCGCTCCAGCCTGCTTTCTGAGAGCTGTAGGGAGCCAGACGGTTGCCCTGCGCCTCCTCTTCTGCAGGCTGAACAAACCCAGCTCCCTCGGCGGCCCCTGTGGTGATGGCAGTGCTTCCCCGCCTCAGGGTTGTGAGGCTGGGGCCTGGCCAGGTGTGGAGGCTGCCCCTCGCCCAGCCCATGCCAGTCAAGGCCACCCTGCTGAGTCTGTGCCTGTCGGTGTGTGGGTGAGATCTGCTCAGAGCTGGCCCAGCCCAGCTGGTTGCACCCAACCTGGCGCTGCTGGCAGCACCTCTCTCCACAGAAAGGCTGACAGGATTTGCAGGCACCTGGGGCTGTTGTGGTGGCCCCAGAGGGAGCAGGGGTGGCAGCTGGGGCTTCCCCCATAAGCCATCAGCGTGGTCTAAGCAGCTCCCACTGCCTGCATTGCTTTCCCCAGAGCAGGTTCTCCCCAGCTCCCTTGCTGGAGGTGCTGCCCTGCGCTAACCGTGTGGTTACACTGCCCTCTGCTTGCCTGCTCCCCACTCTCTCAGCTGGCAGCCTCCTGACCCAGCTGCTGTAGATACCTCAGCTCCACCTCCCACAGGGCTCCTGCATGGACCCAAACTGGTGCCATCTTTCCCCTTGTCTCTCAAAATGGAGGCTGGGGGCGGAGGGGGGGGGGGAGAGGAAACTAATAAAAAGCAACCACCACCAAAAAAAAAACCCAACCCCAACATCTGCTTCTTACCCTGCGAGAAATGTTCCTATGGGAGTTTCTCAAAAGCATTTATGAGTCAGCTCTGGTGAGGAAGTGGGATATGTTTGGACAACAATTACCTTGTACACTTGTCAGGGCAGAAACTGCTTTGTGTGGATGCATAATGCTTAACATCATGAGAAACCAAACCCTGATTTACTGTTGCCTACAGGCCTAACGTTACTGAGGCACAGGTATTTTTTGTTAATGGTAACTATTGCTTCTCAGCCCTTTCACAAGCATCTGTTATTTCACCCTGCTGCAATCTGTTCCTCAGTGTTTGCACATGGAGTTGTATTTCACTCCCTCACCTTTCCTGTGACCCAGAAGGTTTTCAGCTGACTTTATTTTACTACTCTGTAAGATTTCTGCTGAGTTACAAGAGGATGCTGCAGAAGGTGCCTGAGTTAACGTTGCAATGCAGAGCACAAGCCGAAATGGTATCATAGTATCATTCAGGGTTGGAAGGGACCACAAGGATCATCTAGTTCCAACCCCCCTGCCATGGGCAGGGACACCCCACACTAGATCAGGCTGGACAGAACCTCATCCAGCCTGGTCCTAAACACCTCCGGGGACAGGGCCTCAACCACCTCCCTGGATAACCCATTCCAGGGTCTCACCACTCTCATGGTGAAGAACCTCCTCCCCACATCCAGTCTGAATCTCCCCCTTCAGATACTGGAAGGCCACAATTAGGTCACTTCTGAGCCTTCTCTTCTCCAGACTGAACAGCCCCAACTCCTTCAGTCTGTCCTCACAGGAGAGGTGCTCCAGCCCTCTGATCATCCTTGTGGCCCTTCTCTGGACACCTTCCAGCACCTCCACATCCCTCTTGTAATAGGGGCTCCAGAACTGGACACAGTACTCCAGGTGGGGTCTCACCAGGGCTGAGTAGAGGGGGAGGATCACCTCCCTCGACCTGCTGGCCACACTTCTCCTGATGCAGCCCAGGATCTGATTGGCTTTGCGGGCTGCAAGTGCACACTGAGAGCTCCTGTTGAGGTTCTTGTCCACCAGCACCCCCAAGTCTCTCTCCTCAGGGCTACTTTCCAGCCAGTCCCTGCCCAGCCTGGATTTGTGCCTGGGATTGCCTCGACCCAGATGCAGGACCCTGCCCTTGCTCTTATTGAACTTCATGAGGTTGGCTTGTGCCTGTGCAACCCAAAATTGTGTTGCTGGCTACTTTGGCTTGCTGACTTTCTAGGCTCTCAGATTCTAACCTTAAGAAACTGGCAAAGCAAACCAAATTTTCCTTGAAAGCAGCGTTCCCGGGCTTTGCTGCTTGGTCTTCGTTGCTGTCCCCTCATCTTTCGCACCCTGTACAGCCTTGCAGCAACAGCAGCAGCAGCAGCCGCCAGTTTCTTGCAAGTGTTTGGCTGTTTATTTTTTTTTGCTAAACCTTAGGCTGAGATTCTTTCAGATGGTTCTCCAAGACACCTTGCCCAAATTATACAATGAATATTTAAATGAGCGTACGAGTCGTTCCCTGTCAGATCAACACCTACCTTCCTTTGGAGAGATCTTGTGAGCGATTAAAGGCGTGAAGAGAAAAGCACACAGCTTGCTCCCAGAGCTCAGCCCTGGCTCTGGAATGACTTTCTGCTTGTGCTCATTTTGCTCCTGGCCTTATTGTGAGTTCTAGTGCCTGGGAAATCGTCGTTCATCTGCTTTCCTGAGCCTTGGCAGGGATTTGACTCCATCCTGTAATCAGTTTTGCGCCCAGAATTCTCCACCGAACCCAAGTTCCCCCTGGAGCATTTCATTGCTAAATCCTTATCCCGATGGAGAATTAACAATTTAGTTTTTAGGGGGGGGAAAAAAAAATGAAGTCATAAGATAATTTTCTCTTTCACAACCACTGTAGCTGAGTGTTCCACTGGAGTCCTCAGATTTTGAGGCAAAACTGGTTTTTCCTTACCTACGAGCTCAACCATTCTTAGAGCTGTGACTCATTGATGTTTCTATCCATTAAGCCCCACTACTTTCCCCCAGCCTCCTGCTCTGGTTCTGCTGCCAGTGGTTTTGTGTGGCTGAAGCAGAGCTCTTGATTGGGACTGTTTGCAGAAGGAGCTTGATTGTGACTCCTCTGAAGGGAGCTGCAACCACACTCCCCCAGCACTCAGTGCTCCTGCTCTCAGCTTTCACAGGCTGGATACTTCCAACTAGGGTAAAACCCTTCCAGTATCAACGCAGCCACCCAGCTTGTACCATAGTATCATAGTATCATTCAGGGTTGGAAGGGACCACAAGGATCATCTAGTTCCAACCCCCCTGCCATGGGCAGGGACACCCCACACTAGATCAGGCTGGACAGAGCCTCGTCCAGCCTGGGCTTAAACACCTCCAGGGACGGGGCCTCAACCACCTCCCTGGACAGCCCATTCCAGGGTTTTACCACTCTCATGGTGAAGAACCTCCTCCTCACCTCCAGCCTGAATCTCCCCACCTCCAGCTTCATCCCATTCCCCCTAGTCCTATCACTACCAGCAGATAGATTATGGTGTGGATTAGGTAACTCCTCAGTCTCCTTTCTCTCCTGCTGTAATGCTCCCCTGTAATTTCTCTCCTGATTTCTTTTCTCACTTTCTGTTCTTTCCCCCAACCTTATCAGCTTTCTTTCCATTGTGACAATGGCCGATAATCTCTTCTTTAGAGGTGGAGCTGTTTTTACCTGCCTGTAGTCCAAAAGCAGGTGGGAAGCTGAGCCTTAAACTAGTGCTGCTACAGGGCTGATATCTCCTGCAATCAGCTGGTTGCATCCCAAAATTTATTCCGTGGGCACATCACATCCAACGGTCAACAAAACCCCAAGGGGCTGGGGTGGGAGATGGGAGCGAGCGGCTGTGTCTGAAACGGGGCAGGTGGGAGCTGTAATCAATGTCACTCAGCACTCAGCCATGGTCTTCTTTTCTTTTATACCCAAGAGTAAAGCTTTGGCAGGGATCCAGTTTATAATTCAGATCTTGGTAAACACAGAGCTGAACTTCCCTCGTGACAAGGTTTGATAGTAATTGTCTAGCACTTTAAATATCTCATTACAAACATGCTACCATGTGTTAAAGTGGTTGGTGTCTGCTCACTCAACTGTGTGTCTCCAGGAAGGGCCATCTGTTTCCAACAAAACAGTCAGACATCAGTGTAGACAGGTTTCTAAATTTAAATAAACCCAAACCCCAAAGTGAGACACAAAGCTGTCTTTGCAGTGAAGCTCAGGCTGAAATAGGTGCAATCGGAATCATACAATCATGGCATGCTTTGGGATGGAAGGGGCCTCTGCTATGAAGACAGGCTTGAGAGAGTTGGGGTTGTTTGGCCTGGAGAAGAGAAGGCTCCAGGGAGACCCGAGAACAGCTTTCCAGGATTTGAAGGTGGCTACAGGAGAGCTGGGGAGGGACTTTTGACAAAGGCATGGAGTGACAGGATGAGGGGTGATGGCTTTGGACTGGAAGAAGCTGGATTGAGATGAGACTTGAAGAGGAAATTCTTCCCCAGAAGGGTGGTGAGGCACTGGAACAGGTTGCCCAGAGAAGCTGTGGAGGCTCCAAGCCTGGCAGTTGGATGGGACCTTGAGCAAGCTGGTCTAGTGAAAGGTGTCCCTGCCCATGGCAGGTGATCTTGAAGGTCCCTTTCCAACCCAAACTATTCTGTGTGTGATTCTATAATTCTGTGACCTTGGAGTCCAACAAAAAGCAGGTAGAGAAGACTCTGCTGAAGTATCAAGGGGGCCTGTGATATCCTGTGTGCTTTGAAGGGACGGCTGAGCATGGCTGAGCCTCACCAAAGATGCTTTTCACAACATCTCCCTTCTCTCTGGTTAGCGGTTTCACAGCTGAGCATACAGGTTCTGGGCACAAGAGGAAATTCTGCCACTAATCAGGTGGTGGTATGCTTTGCTCAGACTCCTCAGACAGATGAGACACTGCATAATGGACATTTCCTTATGTTCCAGGGCTTGTGATAATTGAGATGAAGCAATGATACTGCTAAATAAACCAGGTGGATTTGAGAAGCAAAGCAGTGTTCAGCATCACAGTCAGAAACAAGCAGAGGGCTGACATAGTGCGATGCTGGAGTCAGGGGTCCCTCCTAGACCAGATATTATGTTCTCTGTGAACTCTTAAAAGGGGTCTGAAAATGTTGAGTTAATCACAACCAGACCAGGTTTTATTTGCTTTCATGGAAGGGTGACTCCATCCCATGCTCTCTGCACACAGCTGACTTTCCCTACACCCAGCCTCTCACCTCCATTACCTGCTGCATCTTCAGCTGAGCTGCCTGGCCAGGACAGCCTTCATTTGGCAGGGTATAGATTAGCCGCACGATTTCCAAAAGGGCAAACCAAGCTCCAGGTGCTGAGCTGGTTCAGCATTGTTCTGCTCTCCACTGCTGCCCCTAGAACAGTCCCACTGGTGGGGACTTAATTGCTGAGGGTTCAGGCAAAGCATCTGAACTCTACCTGGGTGTGTTCCTGTGTGTGACCAGCTCTAGGTGATCCTGCTCTGGCAGTGGGGTTGGACTCAATGATCTTCAGGGGTCCCTTCCAACCTCTACCATTCTGTGATTCTCTGTAATTCAATTTTCCAGTCCTCCCCACAAACATTCTCAAGTGCCTCCTTCCTTTTGCAATATCCAGCATGTGCTGCCTGTACTCAGCCCTCCTCACTGTCCACTCATCTAACCCATACTTCCTCAGCTTCCCTAGGAGGGTGTTCTGGGAGACAGTGTCCAAAGCCTTGCTGAAGTCAAGGTAGACACCATCCACCACTCTGTGCCCACCTACCCAACCATTCCCACCATCACAGAAGGCCATCGGCTTGGTCAGGCATGACTTCCCTTTCAGGAATCCATGCTGACTGCTCCTAATAATCTTTCCCTCCCCCTTGCCCCAGGAGCTATCATGAAGTCTGTTTTTTTTTGGGGGGGAAAGCAGAGCAGTCTGTGTGTGTTTCCTGTTTCAGTCCATTTTGAATGTTGTAAAGCCAGTGGGCACTTCATTTATCACCAGCATCTCAAACTTTCTCATCAAGATAGCTGCTCGAGTGCCTTTGCAAGGGGTGCATCTCTGAGCTGATGGCAGATGTGTGTGTGTGTGTGTGTGTGGTGAGTGTGTGTGTGCTGAGGCCCAATGCAAAAACAACTCACAGCAAACTTCACAGCAGCGATGCCTCTGCTGGGCTCCTCTGCAGACACAAATTAAAAGCACATTAAGCTGCTCTGAGAAGAAATCTGCCTGCAGTTCAGCCCCTTTGGAGTCTCACTTTGAGGACAGCAGTGGCATTCCCCTGGCTAAGCCACCCGAGGGAGTTTCCTGCTTGTGCTTGGTTGCTTCATTTCCTCTTGGGCTCACATTTTGTCTGATTCAAGACCAAAAGGGCCACTCTCAACGGGGTGAATGATGGCAATTGCAGCAATTTGCTTGCAGCCCAGTGTGTGCCTCTCTGCACAGGGGTAGGATTTCTGAGACATGTATAAAGAGAGCCAACAAAGTCTTTCATCCGGCATGTTCTCCCCTGATTGAATTACCCATCTCTGCATCCAAAGCCCTTATCACAGCTCTTCTCCTTGTGTTCAGCTTTGCATCTGTGTCCATAACAAGTTTCTCCCTCTTATGACCTCACTCTTTGAGTCTCTAAAACAGGACTGAAATAGAACAATGGGAAGTGCTGTGGCCTGTTACTCATAACAGCTCTTGAGTAGGGCTTAGGAGCAGATCTTCTCTGCAGCATTCTGCCAGTCCTGGGGTATTCTTCAACTCCTAAACACTTAGGACTGAGGATGGGACTGACCTTTGCTTTAGCAAAGGCCTGTGAACAATGGCGATGTGACACCTACAGATTCAGCCTCCCACCTGATGGTTCCACACATCTATCCTGTACATATCGATACATGTACAGGGTACTGGTTGATAGTAGGCTCAACAGTGCCAGCGGTGTGCCCAGGTGGCCAAGAAGGCCAATGGCATCCTGACCTGTATCAGGAATAATGTGGCAAGCAGGAGCAGAGAGGTCATTCTGCCCTGTACTCAGCACTGGTTAGGCCACACCTTGAGTCCTGTGTCCAGTTCTGGGCCCCTCAGTTTAGGAAAGATGTTGACTTGCTGGAATGTGTCCAGAGAAGGGCAACAAAGCTGGGGAGGGGTTTGGAGCACAGCCCTGTGAGGAGAGGCTGAGGGAGCTGGGGTTGCTTAGCCTGGAGAAGAGGAGGCTCAGGGGTGACCTTCTTGCTCTCTGCAACTACCTGAAGGGAGGTTGTAGCCAGGTGGGGGTTGGTCTCTTCTCCCAGGCAACCAGCACCAGAACAAGAGGACACATTCTCAAGCTGTGCCAGGGTGAGGTTTAGGCTGGATATTAGGAAGAAGTTCTTCACAGATAGAGTATTTGGCCATTGGAATGTGCTGCCCAGGGAAGTGATGGAGTCACCATCATTGGAGGTGTTTAGGAAGAGACTGGATGGGGTGCTTGGTGCCATGGTTTAGTTGATTAGGTGGTGTTGGGTGATAGGTTGGACTCGATGACCTCAAAGGCCTTTTCCAACCTGATTAATTCTATTCTATTCTATTCTATTCTATTCTATTCTATTCTATTCTATTCTATTCTATTCTATTCTATTCTATTCTATTCTATTCTATTCTATTCCATTCCATTCCATTCCATTCCATTCCATTCCATTCTAAAATGCCATGTTGCTGCTCCTGCTGTACAAAAGCACCAGGCTAGGAGAGCATAAAGAAAAGCTGATGGCTTTTTTCTGGTGTTTCTTGGTCAGTGAAGAACACTGGAGATGTGGGGTCCAGCAGAACTGAAGCTGGAAGTTCTGGCAGACAAAAGCAGGGCCTGTTGCATTCCACCTGTTATCTCTGTGAGTCAGCAGCTCTGCCTCCCCCCTCCAGCACCCCTGCAAGTCCTGGCAGCTCCAAGATAACATTTCCTTCAAGATCTGCCCATGCCAGCTTATCGATAACGAGGAGAATGAATCCCTTGAGGGAACAAGGCTGGACTTTCACTTTGCTTAATTTATGGGCCAAGCCTAGCCTGGCACAATGGAGGTCCAGCTGTCCTGTGCTTTGTCACCCAGCTGTGTTTTGCAATGGCAGGAGATGAAAGAGGGTTTGAGGAACACTTTGCAGGATGGTGGCTGACTCCTTGTAGAGTTTCTGGTTACAATTAACAGCACATTCTCACCACCTCTCTCTGATTCTGCTCCTTCACAGGCCTGGGGCAACCAGAAGATCTTTCTTTTGTCCCACACTCCTTCATCACCTTGGTAACAAATGGGCAAATGTTATAAAATGTCTTTGGTTGTTGGTTTTCCTTTTCTTTGCAAGTAGACTGGTGAGTTCTCAGGACCACACACACAGAGCACAGGTAGTGCAGACCTGGGGCATGAGCGTGTTGAAACCATGTGTTGCACCACTACCTGGGGCTGTGGCCCAGCTCCGGGTCAGTGCCCACCCTCCCAAAGTCACACAGCTCAGAGGTGACTGCTCAGGTATGTGGGCAATGCTCAGTGCCAGCCTGTGGCTCTTGCCACCAGCACAGAATCACACAGAATAGTAGGGAGTGGAAGGGACCCCTGGAGATCATTGAGTCCAACCCCCCTGCTAAGGCAGGATCACCTAGGGCAGGTCACACAGGAACACATCCAGATAATTGTTTCCAGTGAGGGTGGTGAGTCACTGGAACAGGTTGCCCAGGGAGGTTGTGGATGCCCCCTCCCTGGAGGTGTTCAAGGCCAGGTTGGATGAGGCCTTGAGCAAGCTGGGCTAGTGGATGGTGTCCCTGCACATGGCAGGGGCTTGGAGCTGTATGGTCTTGAAGGTCCCTTCCAACCTAGCCCATTCTAGGATTCTATGAATCTGTATGGCTGGAGTGTTTCATGGGAAAGTTCTCTCCAGGTTGGCTGCGTGTTGCTGCTTGCAGATGTTTTCCCCTGTATCTAGACCATCTTTTCTTTTCAAGTGACAGCTACTGAAGGCAGTAAGCTGTACCAACATGTACCACCCGGCTCACAAAGAGAATCTCTTGGGAGATGGTGAAACAAACCCCGGCCCAAACATCCTCCCCTTGCCCCCCGTGCCAAACCACCTCCTTCCCTCCTGCCCTGCCAGCAGGCTCGCTTCTGCAGCACCCACAGGCAGGAGGTGGTAGCCAGGTTCCTCCCTCCCGAGGTTTCCCAGCACATGGGGAAGGGCCAGGCTGCTTTCCAGCCCCTTGGAATCCATTAAATTCCCATCTCTGAAGGATTTCAGCAGGGCCAACACTTGACCTTTAGCAGACAATGGTCCCAGCCCTAATTGGCAAGTGGCCATTGTGTGTCCTGCTCGGCTCTGAACAGGCAGCTTCATGCTCATTCTGCTGCGCGCCCAGGGCTGGGGACACCGCCAGGCTTTGCTGATGTCTGATTGTTCTGGAATGCCACCTGCTGACTCCAGGGCCACAGCAGCCACTGGATCCAAAGTCCTTTCACCCAGGCCTGCTTTTAACTTCAGTTCTATTTATATTAATGGGATCACTCCGTGCAGCTCACTCCTGTCCTGATTTAGAGCCCAAGGACGGGCCCCAGTTACAAAGCCCAAGCGGGTGCCGTGAGATGCATTGGACACGAGCTCCAGGGGCTGCCTCTGCTTCACTTGGGGTGCAACCACAAAATAGGCTGAGGGGGTGGTGGAAAAGGTCTTGAGACTCAAAATGGTAAAATGCTGTGTTTCTAAGATAAGGAGGACAACACAAGAAGGATGTGGAGCTGTTGGAGCAAGTCCAGAGGAGGCCACAAAATTGATCAGGGGGCTGGAGAACCTCCCCTATGGGGCAAGGCTGAGAGAGTTGGGGCTGTTCAGCCTGGAGAAGAGAAGGCTCCAGGGAGACCTTAGACCAGACTTCCAGTAACTGGAGGGGCTGCAGGGAAGCTGGGGAAGGGACTTTTCACAAGGGCTTATAGTGATAGGCTGAGGGGTGTTGGCTTTGATCTGATAGAGGGGAGATTTAGACTGGAGATTAGGAAGAAATTCTTTTCAGGGATGGTGGTGAGACAGTGGAACAGGTTGCCCAGGGAGGTTGTGGATGCCACCTCCCTGGAGGTGTTCAAGGCCAGGTTGGATGAGCTCTTGGGCAACCTGATCTAGTGGAAGGTGTCCATGGCAGGGGGGTTGGTTAGGTGATCTTTAAAAGTCCCTTCCAACCCAACCTATTCTAGGATTCTATGATTCTATGCTCAGGGCACATTTTTCAGAGGGCTTCTGACATGGGCAGCTTGATGCTCTGCAGCAGGGCAGAGCCTTTGCACCACTCTCCTCCTTCTGGCCCCTCAGAGGGGTCTGATTTTTGTGCTGGCCTCCCACACACTCACTCAGAGCCACGTGCTAGAGCAGGCTTTGTGCCCAGAACCCAATTAGGCACCCAACTGTCCCATCTGTATGGCCATGGCCTGCCCTTCCCCAGCCTTCTCAGGTGCAGGTTCACACTGGTTCAGCAGGATTCCACAGAGGGCAGGAAATGGGATTTGGCTCTTTCAGTCTTAGGCACTGCAAAGGAAAGAGGAGTAAGTAAAGCTTGTCTTTGGCTGCAGGGATGGCAAACAGACCAGGTGCATCAGAGCAAGAGGAGAGACACCAAGGAGGATCAGTTGAAGGCAGCCACAGGAGATATTTGTTCATTTACAAACATGAGATTTACATCTCCTTTAAAGTCAGGATATGAGCCACTGAGAGCAGCAGAATGAGGCAGTGTCAGCCTCCCCAGAGTGTTCCCAAGCAGCCTGCCTTGATTTCCTTTTTTGAAGCAGATTTTCAATGCAGTGCTGGCAAGAGCTCAGGAGAGCTCTGACACCCCCCTGATATTATTGAACAGGGCTGTGGACAACTGCTGCTTCATCTTCAGTTGCTTCAAATATTTATAAAGGAAATGCAGAAGAAATGCTCCCCAGATGAGTGGGTTCCTGAAAACAGATGGCTTGGGAAGAGTCCTTAGAGATCACACAATCATAGGATTGTTTCAGTTGGAAGAGACCTCCAAGATAATTGTGCCCAACCTTCAACCCAGCACCACCATGGCCATTGAACCACGTCCCAAAGTGCCATGGCCACACATTTCTTGAACACCTCCAGGGATGAGGACTCCACCACCTCCCTGGGCAGCCTCTTCCAATCCCTGACCACTCCTGCAGCAAAGAATTTTTTCCTAATCTCCAACCTAAACCTCCCCTGGCACAGTTTCAGGCCATTTCCTCTCCTCCTATCACCTGTATACCAGGAAGAAGAGACCAACCCCCACCTCACTTCAGCCTCCTTTCAGGGAGTTGTAGAGAGCAATGAGATCTCCCCTCAGTCTCCTCTTCTCTGGACTAAACAACCCCAGTTCCCTCAGCTGCTCCTCACCAGCCCTGTTCTCCAGACCCTTCACTACCTTCGTTGCCCTTCTCTGGACCTGCTTCAGCCCCTCAATGCCCTTCTTGGAGTGGGGACACAGCACTGAACACAGTTTGTGCCACAGGCAGCGCAGGCTGCTCCCTCCTGCTGCCCTGGGAGGCTGGAATCTCGCAGCACACCCTGCACTTTGATGTGGTGTTGGCACAAGGAGGATGCTCCCCTCCAGCAGTGCACAGGGTGAAACCTTGCCCTGAAATGTAGGAGGAGAGGAAATGGCCTCAAGTTGCACCAGGGGAGGTTTAGGTTGGACATTAGGAGCAGCTTCTCCCCTGAAAGGATTCTCAAAGGCTGGAACAGGCTGCCCAGGGAGGTGGCTGGATCCCCATCCCTGAAGGTGTTGGAAAGAGGCAGAGCTGTGGTGCTGAGGGCCATGGCTTAGCCCCAGCCTTGGTAGGGTTAGAGAATGGTTGGACTGGATGATCTTAAAGATCTTTTCCAAGCCAAACTATTCTGAGATTCTATGCCCAGGCAGGGTCAGGATGGACTCCAGAGCTCTTGTGCTGCTGCTGCTGCCTCCTCTCCACTTCTGCCTTCCTGCAGCAGTCTCTGCTCACCAGCTCAGGTTCAGAGCTGCTCAAGCAAACCCTTGGAACAAACGAATTCATGGCCCAGGGCCAACCTTATTTGATGGAGCTTTGCCACCGACTTTAAGTGGGGTTGAGATTCAGCCCTGGAGCCTTCCCCTGCATTTCCTCTTTTCACCCATTCATGTGCTGCACATGTGCAGCTTGCTGGCAGCTCCCCCAGCTTTGGGCTGAGGCACTCCCAGGTACCAGCTCCGGAAGCTGCTCCAGTAACCTCCTGGCGTTCTCCACCCACTCCCTGGCCCTGTCTTTCTCCTCAAAGCTGTTCCAGTCATCTTCTGGTTTCTTGTGAAAGATAGGAGAATAAAGACAAAAATAGATCTCAGCTCATTCATGCAGGTTTCTGCTGGGCTGTGAAGAATTCCAAGGTCCTCTCACCTCTTGTTTATCTGGCAGCCTCCGGCCTCATCTCCATGAAAGGGTTGCACCCATTCAACTCCTTGTTAATTGGAACTAATTTATTAAAGCAATCCAAGCCCTGAAGCAAGCAGAGGGATGAAGTCTCCTGCACCCTGTCAGAACCAGACTCCCATGGCTTTGCTTTCATCTGGTGAGAAACTGAACCCAAGCGAGCAGCACCCATGGGCAGGTTTGCTCTGGTTTGACTGAGCTCCTGTTCCAGACCCATGCAAATCACACCAGGGAGTTCTCACTCAGCAGGGCTCTTCTGTTCTTTGGCCTGCAGGGACCAAGTCAGGACTTGAAGCAAACACCTTCCACCCCAGCCTGCCTGCCTCTGGTGCAAGGCTTTCCTGTCCTGCAGGAGAGAAGCCATCTGCCTCCATCCTGCTGCTTTGGAGAGGATGCTTCCAGGCATTCAGATAAGCCCACTGCAGCAGAGAAGCTCTGGCAGATCCAGCCCTGTGAGGAGCAGCTGAGGGAACTGAAGTTCATCAGCCTAGAGGAAAGGAGGCCAAGGGGAGACCTTCTGGCTCTCTACAGCTCCCTGAAAGGAGGCTGGAGCCAGGTGGGGGTTGGTCTCTTCTCCCCAGGAACAAGTGGCAGGATGTGAGGAAGTGGCCCCAGGTTGCACCAGGACAGGTTTAGATTGGATACTAGAAGGAACTTCTTCACTGAAAGGGTTCTCAAAGACTGGAACAGACTGCCCTGAGAGGTTGTGGAGTCTGCTTCTCTGGAGACTTTCCCAATGGCTGCATTCCTGCGTGACCTGCCCTAGGTGACCCTGCTTTGGCAGGAGGGTTGGACTGAATGATTTCCAGAGGTCCCTTCCAACCCCTACCATTCTGTGATCTTTGGTATGTCTGTGACAACAACAAACTTCTGTCACCCTCTGAACTGCATCTCAGAGCATCTGGCCAGGAGGAGGGTGGTGTTACCTAGGAGCTGCAGGATTGTCTCCAACACTTGGCTCCTTGTCTCCGAAGCTGCCGAGCTTTCTTTTCTTCCCCCTTCGCCCCGCTTCTCTCAATGGTCTGGTGCCCTCAGAGCCCAGGAGCAGGCACCAGCTGGCCCCAGCAGAGGCCACATCCCCCACTGCCTGCCTTGTTCTCCCCAGCCCAGCTCCAAGGATCCCTTAATTGCATGCATGTCTTTCAGGCTATTCTCCATGCATGAGCTGTCAGCAAAACCTTGCTGCAGACGCTGGAATTTCACATTTTTCATGGAGCTTTCCCAGATCAAATGGGCACTTCTTACATTTGCCATGACATTCCTAATGACTACCCCCCACCCCCCAAAAAAAAGAGAAAAAAAATCACACAAATATCTAAACAAAATGCAGGCAGGGTGTTTGGAAGGCCTCACTCAGCTTCCCCCCCCCCCAAACAAAATAACAGCACCACTCAGTGCCTTGTGTGAATTTATTTAGCATCTCATTTGAGGGATGGGATTGGGATATGGTTGGGTTTTTTTTGGGGGGGTGGGGGGGTGGTGGTTGTTGCTGTGGATGACAGGAGAGAAGGCAGCATTCATCCATCCATTCATCCACCCCACTTGTGGCACTGCACGCTGGGGAAGGGACCCTTCAGCATCATTTTTAAAGCAGAGAGAGAGAGAGAGAGAGAGAGTGCAAAGCCCTGTCAAGTGACAATCTCCATCCAAGCTGTCATTGCCAATCACTTGAATGGACTGCAGCAGCGAGGCTTTGCCACAATGAGATACGGATGGGGGTGACCATTAGGTCAGGAATCTGGATTTTCTCAGCTCACCAAGCCCTGCAAATAAATTCTCACCAAAAGGGAAGAGAAAAGCCTCCATTGATTTGACAGGCCATCAGACAACTCCAGTTGTCATTTTCCCAGCAGTTGTGAGCATATTGTAGTGAGGGTTTTTTGTTGTTGTTGTTGTTGTTTGCCTGGTGCGCGAGATATGAATTTCCCAACTCTTAAAGGGATCAGCCCTTCCTCATCTGCATCCTTGTGAGAAGGAGAGCTCAGGGCAAGAACAGTCTGAAAGCAAAACACTGCTCCCAGCTTTAATGCAGGGAGGCTCACACAGGGGGGTGCTTTGTGGTTGGTAGTCAGACAGACTCCTGATTCTCCCCCCCCCCCCCCCAAAATGTTGTTTTTTTTTCCTCTCCATCAACATCATAGACTCATGCAATGGTAGGGGTTGGAAGGGACCTCTGCAGCTGAAGTCAAACCTTGTCATTTTAATAACCATTTTCATCTCTAAAATTGAATTAATTCAATTTCTTAACAAATTCCAAGTTCCTTTTTTTCAGTTCTTGAAGGCATCAAAACCAAACCAGGAGGGGCTTTTTACAAGGGCTTGTAGTGACATAGTGACAGGACAAGGGGCAATGGCTTTGAGCTGGAAGAGGGCAGACTGAGACTGGAAATTAGGGAGAAATTCTTTCCAGTGAGGGTGGTGAGACACTGGAACAGGTTGTCCGGGGAGGTTGTGGCTGCCCCCTCTCTGGAGGTGTTCAAGGCCAGGGTGGATGAGGCCTTGAGCAAGCTGGGCTGATGGGAGATGTCCCTGTCCATGGCAGAGGAGTTGGAACTGGATGATCTTGAAGGTCCTTTCTAAGCCAAACCATTTTGTAGTTCTATAAATATGGATCAAATGGTTAGGAATGTTCTGAAAATAGTTACCTGTGGGTAAATCCTGGAATTAGTTTTCCTTGGGAAATCTTAAAGCATCAGGGAGAAGAGAAGGAGGAAAGGAGGAGGAAGAGAAGGAGGAAAGGAGGAGGAAGAGAAGGAGGAAAGGAGGAGGAAGAGAAGGAGGAAAGGAGGAGGAAGAGAAGGAGGAAAGGAGGAGGAAGAGAAAGAGGAAAGGAGGAGGAAGAGAAGGAGGAAAGGAGGAGGAAGAGAAGGAGGAAAGGAGGAGGAAGAGAAGGAGGAAAGGAGGAGGAAGAGAAGGAGGAAAGGAGGAGGAAGAGAAGGAGGAAAGGAGGAGGAAGAGAAGGAGGAAAGGAGGAGGAAGAGAAGGAGGAAAGGAGGAGGAAGAGAAGGAGGAAAGGAGGAGGAAGAGAAGGAGGAAAGGAGGAGGAAGAGAAGGAGGAAGAAAGAAGAGAAGGAGGAGGAAAGAAAAAAAAAGGAAGAAAGAAAATAAAGAGGAAAGAAAAAAAGAAAAAAGAAGAAAAAAGAAAAAAGAAAGAAAAAAAGAAAGAAGAAGAAAGACAAAAGAAGAAAGAAAAAAGAAAAAAAGAAAAAAGAAGAAAAAAGAAAAAAAAAAGAAGAAAAAAGAACAAAAAAGAATAAAAAAAAGATAACAAAGGAAAAAAGAAAGGAAAAAAAGGAAAGAAAAAAAAAGAAAGGAAAAAGAATCAGAGGAAAAAAACAGAAAAAGGAGAAGAGGCAAAATTAATTTCCTTTATTTTTTGTAGAAGGAAGAATTATTCAAGTGCCTTCAGCAAGGAACGAAGTCAGCACCTCCAGCCGATTCCCCTGCGCAGCAGCGAGGATCTGGACAGCAGGCAGGCCAAAAGCTATCTGTCAGGACTTTCTCTCCCCTGAAGTCCCTTCTGTCCCGGGCTGCTGTTAAGTTGCTATTATCTCCCAGTGCCTGCAATAATGGGCTTAAGATCAAGTGAGGCTGGCAAGGGAAGGAGCAGTGAAAGATGACAGACTCGAAGGGGTTTTGTTGGAACCCTGGGTTGCTCCTAAGGTCACCATCAGCGAGGCTAATGAGATTCCTGGCATTCAGCACGAATGGAAAGCCATTGTGGGGTGCTTTTTGTCTGCATGCAATTAAACACGAGCTCCTACCGCCCTCTGCAGTGCTGCCAGGTGGATTCCGGCACAGGGGAGCTGGGACAGCTCTGCAGCTCCACCTTGCACTCATCCTCCTGAAAACAAAGAAATGGAACGGGCCCTTCCCAGAGAAGCACAAAGAGGAACGCTGGCTTTGGAGTCATGAAGTCATTGTGGTGGGAAAAAGACCTTTAGGATCACCCAGTCCAATTACTACTATGTTAATTAGAACCTTTCTGGTACCTCCCAGGAACTGCCTCAACAGAAATTTGGGTAGCCAGAAATCTCCCACCACAGACAACTTCAGCTCTGGTTTAATCCACGAGCTTCATTCCAACTTCTCCCTTTCAGTTATCTCTGCAGCTCCTGAATCAGGCACTTTTGGGACTAAAGATGTGTAGAAGAGGTGGGGTTGGAAGGGACCTAAAGATAATTTAGTTCAAATCCTCTTGTGCTTGAACACAAGCCAAGAGAGGCCAGTTCTCTGATCCTGATCGATTATCTGGATGAGATCAAGGCACCCTCAGTCAGTTTGCAGATGACACTAAACTGGGGGGCAGTGTTGACCTGCTGGAGGATAGGGAGGTTCTGCTAAGGAGTCTGGCCAGTGGGCCAAGGCCAAGTGCTGGGTCCTGTACTGGGCTCACAATGACCCCATGAAGGCTCCAGGCTTGAGGCAGAGTGGCTGGAAACAGCCCAGCAGAGAAAGACCAGTGTGGGTTGGGCAACAGCCCAGGTGGCCAAGAAGGCCACCAGCATTCTGGCCTGGATCAGCACTAGTGTGACTAGCAGCACCAGGGCAGGGATTGTCCTCCCATGCTCAGCACTGGTGAGGCCACACCTCGAGGACTGGGTTCAGTTTTGGGTCACTCACTCCAAGGACACTGAGGTGCTGGAGCAGGTCCAGAGAAGGGCAACAAAGCTGGGGAAGGGTGTGGAAAACAGGGCTGGTGAGGAGCACCTGAGGGAACTGGGGGTGTTCAGCCTGGAGAAGAGGAGGCTGAGGGGAGACCTGATTGCTCTCTGCAGCTCCCTGAAAGGAGGCTGGAGCCAGGTAGGGATTGGCCTCTTCTCCCTAGTTATCAAGTGATAGAACAAGAGGAAATGGCCTGAAACTGTGCCCAGGTTTAGGTTGGAGATTAGGAAAAATTTCAGGGAGAGGTTGGGTGCCAGCTTAGCTCTGCAGTGCTATGTTCACCACCTCAGCAGCACATGGCCTCCAACAAGCCAGGCACAGATGGATGTTTAAATTAGCCACAGCTAAGCCTGTCAGTTAGCCAGGCATGGCATGAGGGATGCTGAAAGAGGACAAGCCTCGGTGTGAAAGAAGTAAGAGAAACAAACCAGAAGGCACAAAGGCCTAAAAAGCAGGGGGTGCCAGGTTCTGCTGCCCACAGAACACCCTGCTCTGCTCTATTCTTAAAGGAACTTAACCTAAGGAGGCTGCAGCTTGGCAGTGGCACTGGGCTACGCTCCAGCTGAAGCACGCTCACTGCATGCAGCATGCCACGGCTGAGCACACGGGGAGCAGCCCTCCACAAGCTGGGTCTGTTCCCGGGTTGTAACCCAGATGAGGTTACCTCAGCGCTAACCACCAGAGGGCTGCAGTCCACCGCGGGAGGTGTTCCTCAGGTCCGTGCTCTGTGCCTGCACAGAAACAGCCAAACCCAGCACTCTCTTGAGATGCAACCCACAGCATCCAAGTTCTCCAAGAAGCCAAGGGGATAACTTGTCAGGTTGAAGGCACTGGGGGTGCCCTGCTGCTTCAGGGTGAACTCTGAGCCTGAGCGTGAAATCTGAGCCTGGCCCTAAACGTGGCCCAGATGCATTTCCAGGCTGAGCTGGTTAAACCCTTTGTAGCTACTTTATAGAAGCCTTCAGGAAAGGCATCAAATGGTTCTGGCTGGAAGTGGAAGAGATTGGCTTGACCTTAAGATGACTTTTATTGAAGAGGATGGAAGAAAGAAGCTCCAAAGCGAATGGTGGCTGCCATGGGCCGAGTTGAATCTGCTGCTGCTATTCAACACCATGCTGACATCATAGCAGCCTCAAAATGAAAGTGCTGGATGGAGTAAAGCATCATTTGGCTTGAAGTTCAGATGGGAATATGAGAGGCTTCCTGTTATGGCAAGAAAGAAGGAATGCTGCCTCCTTATCAGCAGTGTAGATCCAACCTTATCCCAACACCACTGCTTTCTCTTGGAAGCTTCCCCATCATATCAAGCCACCAGGCTTTGAGTGCCCAAGGGATAGCTGGTAGTACTGCCTACAACTAGGCTACTCACAGAGGTGGGAAGTTGAAGTGTCTCCATTGAGCCTGGCAGTGTTGTAACTGCAAGACCCAGAAATTCCACGCTGGAGATAACAATCAGATGAGGTGACCTTAACAAAAGGGCCTGCGTGGCAAAAATCCCTAGGGAACAAAGCCTGGTGACCAGCTAAAGGAAATCTACTCAGGAGTAGATTCTCAGGACTTTGCAACAGGCTTGTCCATTATTATTAAGTCTTGAAGTCACCCCAGTGGCCTTTTTCCAGGGTTGAGAACCCTTTCATGGAAGCAGTTTCTTCTAATCCAACCTAAACCTCCCCTGGTGGTACCTGAGGCCTTTTCCTCCAGTCCTGTCACTTGTATTCTAGAGAAAAGAGACCAAGCCCCACCTCACTCCAGCCTCCTTTCAGGGAGTTGTAGAAAGTAATGAGGTCTCTCCTCAGCTTCCTCTTGTCCAGGCTGAACAACCCCAGGTCCCTCAGCTGCTCCTCACCAGCCCTGTTCTCCAGCCCCTTCCCCAGCTTCATTGCCCTTCTCTGGACCTGCTCCAGCCCCTCAATGCCACTGAAGCAGGGACCCCTAAGCTGCTAAGACACAGATCCCACCCTCACTCTGACACGTGATGCCTTCAGCATCCTGCTCCATGTGGCTCTGCAGAGCAGAGCAGTGGTAGGAAACGAAGCTGAGTCACAAGGAAATCCAAATCCATTTATTTTCCAGCAGCACCCCATACAAAAGCAGTAGGAAACTCCAGCTGCTTTCAGCAGCAGAACCTCTGTACAGCATTACCACTTAAAACAGCTTTGCACTGGAAAACAGCAACTTAAAACAATCAAGCCCTCTCCCTAGCTACTGTGTCCTTGGCTGGGTTAATTTAGGAGTCATGACTCCAGGTCAGGCTACCGTTGCCTGGGCTTCACCAGGCTGACCTCCAGTTTCTGCAGTGTTTCATTTCCAGTGGTTTCTGAAGCAGTTTGGCAGCTCCAGAACTGTTCATTTGCAACAGGCCAGCAGCCTTGTGACTATGTGACTTTGTAGAAGGGCCAGATGGAAAAGCAAGGTCAAAGAGGTGCTCAGAAATACCTCCCTGCTTCACTGCTGATCTGGAGGTGAACAACTGAAGCAATGGAAACAGCAGCAGGGTCAGGAAGAGCTCACTGAACTATTGATACTGGAGGACAGCACTGCCTTGGGCTAGGTCTTCTATTGAAAAGTTATATACACACTCTGATATACATAAATTAAAAAGGAGGGGGAAAAAAATTAATCAGACACCTGCATTTGGACAGGAGTTTGGCCCAGAGAACATGCAGAGCAACCACAACTTAGAGAACACTCTTGAACTTCAGCTTCCTTACTATGGACAGTTTGTGAATCAAGCCAACCTCTCCAGGTTCAAAGAAACTGCCCCTAAGTCATCTTGCACAAGACACTTTTAACTCACAGTATCAAAATCCTTCAGTGGCTCACCCAAACACACTTCCAAGTCAAATTCACCTTCTGCTTGATAGTCAACGTGTCTAACTTTGGTGGGAGTGCCACAACAGGGATCCTGCAAAACACAAGCAGTGGATAATGAGCAGTTAAAGACAGGTTTGGTTATGGAATCCTTCGCTTCACATCTCTCCTTCCTTGGGAAGCCTGCCACACAGGCTTATGAAGACTTTGAAGGCCCAGGGTTACTCTTTAAGGGAGGTAAGTGAAGGCTGCTGCCCATTCAAACACAGGCAGCTGCGTGCTGGGCTGCACCAAGAGGAGTGTGGCCAGCAGGGCAAGAGAGGGGACTCTGCCCCTTGGCTCTGCTCTGCTGAGACCCCACCTCCAATACTGCCTCCAGTTCTGGTGTCCCCAGCATAAGGAGGACACAGAGCTGTTGGAGTATGTCCAGAGGAGGACCACAGAGTTGATCCAAGGGCTGGAGCACCTCCGCTATGACAGGCTGAGGGAGCTGGGGTTGTTCAGCCTGGAGATCCTACAGGAAGGCTGCAGAGGGACTTTTCATAAGAGTGTCTAACAACAGGACAAGGGGGAATGGTCTGAAGCTGAGGGAGAGCAGGGTTAGACTGGATCTGAGGAAGAAGTTCTTCAGTATGAGGCTGGTGAGACTCTAGAATAGGCTGCTCAGGGAGGCTGTGGGTGCCTCCTGCCTAGGGTATTCAAGGCCAGGTTGGAGAAGGCCTTGACCAGCCTGGTCTAGTGGAAGGTGTCCTTGCCCAGGGCATGGGGGTGAAACTGGATGATCTTTAAAATCCCTTCTAACCCAAACCATTCTATGAATGAATCTGAGACAGTCATTCAAATTCTGCCTCTCTACCCTCAGGCTCCAAACAGATGTTGGCTATAGATGGGGAAATGCCTGAATTTAAAGGTGTCTCAGTTCTAGGAGCAGCCCCTAAACACAGCAGGTCAGGGAACTCCTCACATACCCAGGCTACTCTGGAATCACTTTTATGTCCTGCACTAATTAATGATTACCAAATGAGAGCCTTGCTTACCTCAGGGTCTTGACAGCTTGTTTGAGATTCGGTGGAGTTGCTTCCAACAGACTCTGTCTCCATCTCACCCAGGTCCACAGGACTACTGTAAATGTTTAGAAGAACACAGCTTAAAACAAACCCAGTTTTTAGTAGCAAGTTGCACTTGATAGGAAGAGTTCAGAAAATGATGGCCACACAAGACACTGAACAGGCTGCCCAGGGAAGCTGTGGAGGCTCCAAGCCTGGCAGTGTTCAAAGGCAGGCTGGATGAAGCCTGGAGCAAGATGGTCTGGTAGGAGGTGTCCTAATGGCAAGGGGTTGGAACTAGATGATCTTTGAGGTCCCTTCCAACCCAAACCATTCTGGGATTCTATGATTGTTTCTTCCTTTGCAAAGACACTGAGTAAGCCCAGCTCCAACATCTAGCTATTGGATATTTGGACTGAGAAGGAACTAAAGTGGCACCAAGTGTGGACAAGGAACTAAGGCAAAGAGCAGCCACTGCCTGCTCTCTAAAAGGGGTTTAGTGGTTTGGTTGTTTGAACATGAGATTTCCTAAGCCTGAATGCTGCATACATACATTTCTTGCAGATCACAGCCTGCTTCAGTAGGTGGATCCCAGGAGTGCAGTGCAACCTTCCAGAGCTTGATTTGCTGGTCCCATGACCTGCGGCTGTACTTCTTGAACTTATTTGGAGTCCTGGGATGAACTCCTGGTATCCGATGGCATCTGCTCAGACAGTGGGAGAGGAAAAGTTCACCAGTGGTTCCTGCACACACACACACCCACCAGGTAGCTTCAACGTGTTCAGATGGCTGGCCTGCTACCCAGCCTCACTGACACAGCACAGCAAAGTCTAGCTAACTGCATTGTTTATCAGGAAAATCTATGCAATTCCAAGCACTCCAGTGAAAAGTTCTCTGCTCCATATGAAAACCCCCCAAAAAGATTACTTGAAGTTCAGCAAAGCCAGGCACAAAGTCCTGCAGCTGTGATTACCAATTAAAGGTGTGAAAACCTCATTCCAACTGCAGTCCAGTTTGTGTTCGTGTTTCCCCCAGGAGGAAACTGAGTGCAAGCAGCAAGTTTCATCTCCTCTAGTTGAGAAGCACAACCCAAAGAAGTTTCATTTTCATTTCTGCAGCATGAGGATGTTGGAAGGGATATTCCCCATGTACCAACTGGTTAAAAAAGCCAAAGAACCCACGTTTCATTTGATGCTTAAGGGGACTTTTGTGGTAAACAAATGCCTTGGCAAGCGTCATTTGTAGATGTCTTCTGCTCGAACTTGTCTCAGGTACCGAGTTGAGGAGGTTTGCAGAGGAGATGGGGCTCACAATCCAACCCTAAGCTTTCCAGAAACTCCAGCAGCTTACCTGGGGACTTCTTTAATGTATCTGTCATAGGCAATTGTGTTTTTTCCATAGTTGATCTGTTTCTGCCTTCTCATCAAAACCACTTCGTCCGTCTCCAGGTCTACAGTCACAGCGGACTCCTTCGAATCAGAGCTAGAGAAAGAAGCAAACCATTGCAGGCTTGACAACACTGAAAATAAGCCACACTCAAATCAGCCCAGGTGCAGAAGATGATAAAGAAACATTAAAGCTTTTCAGATTGGACTTGATGACCTTTTGAGGTCTCTTCCAACCTTATTGATTCTAGGAACACCTGGGATGTTACTGAGCAATGATGCTGGAGCAGCCTGAAGATGAACAACTTCAAGCTCAGTGTTTTAAGAAGCAAGGTGAAAAAGTCAGCTTTTATCATCAGGATTTTCTGCAGCTAAGCCAGAGCTCTAACCTACCTTCCAGAGGAGGACTTCCTTTCTCTGGAGAATTCATTTATCAGGAGCTTTCTTCTGTACCTGTAAGAGTTCAGATCAGTATTAGGAACAGAGAGGCTGCACGCTGTTGGAACTCACAGATGGTTCTACTTCTCAGCTAAACAGCAGTCTAGAAGGAGGCAACACCTAGAAGCATCAACCTCTTTCCAGAGCAGAATGGATGTTTCACTTCTCCCATAAACCCCTCTAACACTGAGTACTTCCTTTGCCTAAGCCTTTTCCACAGAAATCTTTTTCACAGCAATGATATGGCTCTGAGCAACCTGCTCTAGTGGAAGGTGTCCCTGCCCAGGGCAGGGGGTTGGAATTGGCTATCTTGAAGGTCCCTTCCAACCCAAATCATTTCATGATATGCAAAAAACCAGCAATTAGGGAAAGAACACTCAAAAGAATCCAGCCCACAAGATTTAGTAGTCATGAGGTGTTGGGTGACAGGTTGGACTTGATGATCTTTGAGGTCTTTTCCAACCTTATTAATTCTATGATTCTATTCTATGATTCAGGCAAGGTTTCTTCCAGAAAGGAGATCTTGGTGGCACACATCAACTTTCCAGTGTATGCTAGCTCATCCCAGCAGGACTGAAGCCAAAGCAGCAGACAAGGCACTGAGGTTGGCCAGATTTTGCTACAGTCAAGTTAAAAATCAACTGATCCTCCAAGACAACCACCATTCCCCCTCCCCCCTTTCCCCATTCCACCTCAAACACCCAAGGGTACCTTGCAATTTCTTTGTTAACATTGCTCCTCATCTCATCTTCTTCCACTGCTGTTCCCCAGTCTGAACAACGGGAGAGGGGTCCAGGGCCTTCTGGGGTTGTAAAACTAGAAAGAGGGGGAAAAAAAGCCCCAAAGCCTCTACATTAGAAGTTGATTTTATTGTAGGTCTACCCTGTTCACAATTTGCTAACTATTCATTTCCTTTGTTGATAGCACCACCAATGGCTGGGAAAAAAATCTTGCTCTGTTAAAACTTCCTCATTGCAAAATGAAGCACCAGTTGAAGTCCACCTTGAAGTTCCAGGGTTTGGCCCCTGGTTTATTTTTTTATCTTCAGAAATGGCTAGAGATGTCTACAGCAGCATGCCATGGAACCCAGCCTACCCTTGAATGCATTTTAAGCTGGTGTCCTTCAGAAAGTGAACATGAGCCAGCAGTGTGACCAGGTAGCCAAAAAGGCCAATGGCATCCTGGCCTGCATCAGGAACAGTGTGGCCAGCAGGAGCAGGGTAGTCATTGTGCCCTGTGCTCAGCACTGGTTAGGCCACGCCTTCCATACTGTGCCCAGCTCTGGGCCCCTCAGTTTAAGAAGGACATTGAGACTCTTGAACATGTCCAGAGAAGGTCAACTAGGCTGGGGAGAGGCCTCAAGCACAAGCCCTGTGAGGAGAGGCTGAGGGAGCTGGGGTTGTTTAGCCTGGAGAAGAGGAGGCTCAGGGGAGACCTTATTGCTGCCTACAACTACCTGAAGGGAGGTTGTAGCCAGGAGGGGGTTGGTCTCCAGGCACCCAGCACCAGAACAAGAGGACACAGTCTCAAACTGCACCAGGGGAGGTTTGGGCTCAAGGTGAGGAAAAAGTTTTTCATTGAGAGAGGTGTTAGCCATTGGAATGTGCTGCCCAGGGAGGTGATGGAGTCACAGTCCCTGGAGGTGTTCAAGAGGGGACTGGATGTGGCACTTGGTGCCATGCTTTAGTAGTCATGAGGTGTTGGGTGACAGGTTGGACTTGATGATCTTTGAGGTCTTTTCCAACCTTGTTGATTCTATGATTCACCAAATGGACTCCTTTACTCATTTATTTTGGTTGCTCTAAACAGGTTAAGAAAAAATTTATTCTTTCATGGCTGCAGGCTAATTAGCTAGGTAAGAGACAAAAGTTGCAGCATAGGGCTAATTAATTAAAACTACATGACAGCATTAAGCAGTTCTCCGTGTGAATATGAGTGAGAGAGGAGAGGAGAGGAGAGGTTCGGAGAGGAGAGGAGAGGTTCGGAGAGGAGAGGTTCGGTTCGGAGAGGAGAGGTTCGGTTCGGAGAGGAGAGGTTCGGAGAGGAGAGGAGAGGTTCGGAAGAGGAGAGGTTCGGAGAGGAGAGGAGAGGTTCGGAGAAGGAGAGAGAGAGAGGTTCGGAGAGGAGAGGTTCGGAGAGGAGTGTTCGGAGAGGAGAGGTTCGGAGAGGTAGAGGTTCGGAGAGGAGAGGTTCGGAGAGGAGAGGAGAGGTTCGGAGAGGAGAGGTTCGGAGAGGAGAGGAGAGGTTCGGAGAGGAGAGGAGAGGTTCGGAGAGGAGAGGAGAGGTTCGGAGAGGAGAGGAGAGGAGAGGTTCGGAGAGGGAGAGGTTCGGAGAGGTTCGGAGAGGAGAGGTTCGGAGAGGAGAAGAGAAAAGAGAAGGGAAGGAAGGGAAGGGAAGAAGGGAAGGGAAGGAAGGGAAGGGAAGGGAAGGGAAGGGGAAGGGAAGGGAAGGGAAGGGAAGGGAAGGGAAGGGAAGGGAAGGGAAGGGAAGGGAAGGGAAGGGAAGGGAAGGGAAGGGAAGGGAAGGGAAGGGAAGGGAAGGGAAAGGGAAGGGAAGGGAAGGGAAGGGAAGGGAAGGGAAGGGAAGGGAAGGGAAGGGAAGGGAAGGAAGGGAAGGGAAGGGAAGGGAAGGGAAGGGAAGGGAAGGGAAGGGAAGGGAAGGGAAGGGGAAGGGAAGGGAAGGGAAGGGAAGGGAAGGGAAGGGAAGGGAAGGGAAGGGAAGGGGAAGGGAGGAGGAAGGGAAGGGAAGGGAAGGGAAGGGAAGGGAAGGGAAGGAAGGGAAGGGAGGAGGGAAGGGAGGAGAAGGGAGGAGAAGGGAGGAGAAGGGAGGAGAAGGGAGGAGAAGGGAGGAGAAGGGGAGGAGAAGGGGAGGAGAAGGGAGGAGAAGGGGAGGAGAAGGGGAGGAGAAGGGGAGGAGAAGGGGAGGAGAAGGGGAGGAGAAGGGGAGGAGAAGGGGGAGGAGAAGGGGAGGAGAAGGGGAGGAGAAGGGGAGGAGAAGGGGAGGAGAAGGGGAGGAGAAGGGGAGGAGAAGGGGAGGAGAAGGGGAGGAGAAGGGGAGGAGAAGGGGAGGAGAAGGGGAGGAGAAGGGGAGGAGAAGGGGAGGAGAAGGGGAGGAGAAGGGGAGGAGAAGGGGAGGAGAAGGGGAGGAGAAGGGGAGGAGAAGGGGAGGAGAAGGGGAGGGAGAAGGGGAGGAGAAGGGGGAGGAGAAGGGGAGGAGAAGGGGAGGAGAAGGGGAGGAGAAGGGGAGGAGAAGGGGAGGAGAAGGGGAGGAGAAGGGGAGGAGAAGGGGAGGAGAAGGGGAGGAGAAGGGGAGGAGAAGGGGAGGAGAAGGGGAGGAGAAGGGGAGGAGAAGGGGAGGAGGAGAAGCGGGAGGAGAAGGGGAGGAGCAAGGGGAGGAGAAGGGGAGGAGAAGGGGAGGAGAAGGGGAGGAGAAGGGGAGGAGAAGGGGAGGAGAAGGGGAGGAGAAGGGGAGGAGAAGGGGAGGAGAAGGGGAGGAGAAGGGGAGGAGAAGGGGAGGAGAAGGGGAGGAGAAGGGGAGAGAGGGGAGAAGGGGAGGAGAAGGGAAGGAGAAGGGGAAGGAGAAGGGAAGGAGAAGGGGAAGGAGAAGGGAAGGAGAAGGGAAGGAGAAGGGAAGGAGAAGGGAAGGAGAAGGGAAGGAGAAGGGAAGGAGAAGGGGAAGGAGAAGGGAAGGAGAAGGGAAGGAGAAGGGAAGGAGAAGGGAAGGAGAAGGGAAGGAGAAGGGAAGGAGAAGGGAAGGAGAAGGGAAGGAGAAGGGAAGGAGAAGGGAAGGAGAAGGGAAGGAGAAGGGAAGGAGAAGGGAAGGAGAAGGGAAGGAGAAGGGAAGGAGAAGGGAAGGAGAAGGGAAGGAGAAGGGAAGGAGAAGGGAAGGAGAAGGGAAGGAGAAGGGAAGGAGAAGGGAAGGAGAAGGGAAGGAGAAGGGAAGGAGAAGGGAAGGAGAAGGGAAGGAGAAGGGAAGGAGAAGGGAAGGAGAAGGGAAGGAGAAGGGAAGGAGAAGGGAAGGAGAAGGGAAGGAGAAGGGAAGGAGAAGGGAAGGAGAAGGGGAAGGAGAAGGGAAGGAGAAGGGAAGGAGAAGGGAAGGAGAAGGGAAGGAGAAGGGAAGGAGAAGGGAAGGAGAAGGAAGGAGAAGGGAAGGAGAAGGGAAGGAGAAGGGAAGGAGAAGGGAAGGAGAAGGGAAGGAGAAGGGAAGGAGAAGGGAAGGAGAAGGGAAGGAGAAGGGAAGGAGAAGGGAAGGAGAAGGGGAAGGAGGAAGGGAAGGAGGAAGGGAAGGAGAAGGGAAGGAGAAGGGAAGGAGAAGGGAAGGAGAAGGGAAGGAGAAGGGAAGGAGAAGGGAAGGAGAAGGGAAGGAGAAGGGAAGGAGAAGGGAAGGAGAAGGGAAGGAGAAGGGAAGGAGAAGGGAAGGAGAAGGAGAAGGGAAGGAGAAGGGAAGGAGAGGGAAGGAGAAGGGAAGGAGAAGGGAAGGAGAAGGGAAGGAGAAGGGAAGGAGAAGGGAAGGAGAAGGGAAGGAGAAGGGAAGGAGAAGGGAAGGAGAAGGGAAGGAGAAGGGAAGGAGAAGGGAAGGAGAAGGGAAGGAGAAGGGAAGGAGAAGGGAAGGAGAAGGGAAGGAGAAGGGAAGGAGAAGGGAAGGAGAAGGGAAGGAGAAGGGAAGGAGAAGGGAAGGAGAAGGGAAGGAGAAGGGAAGGAGAAGGGAAGGAGAAGGGAAGGAGAAGGGAAGGAGAAGGGAAGGAGAAGGGAAGGAGAAGGGAAGGAGAAGGGAAGGAGAAGGGAAGGAGAAGGGAAGGAGAAGGGAAGGAGAAGGGAAGGAGAAGGGAAGGAGAAGGGAAGGAGAAGGGAAGGAGAAGGGAAGGAGAAGGGAAGGAGAAGGGAAGGAGAAGGGAAGGAGAAGGGAAGGAGAAGGGAAGGAGAAGGGAAGGAGAAGGGAAGGAGAAGGGAAGGAGAAGGGAAGGAGAAGGGAAGGAGAAGGGAAGGAGAAGGGAAGGAGAAGGGAAGGAGAAGGGAAGGAGAAGGGAAGGAGAAGGGAAGGAGAAGGGAAGGAGAAGGGAAGGAGAAGGGAAGGAGAAGGGAAGGAGAAGGGAAGGAGAAGGGAAGGAGAAGGGAAGGAGAAGGGAAGGAGAAGGGAAGGAGAAGGGAAGGAGAAGGGAAGGAGAAGGGAAGGAGAAGGGAAGGAGAAGGGAAGGAGAAGGGAAGGAGAAGGGAAGGAGAAGGGAAGGAGAAGGGAAGGAGAAGGGAAGGAGAAGGGAAGGAGAAGGGAAGGAGAAGGGAAGGAGAAGGGAAGGAGAAGGGAAGGAGAAGGGAAGGAGAAGGGAAGGAGAAGGGAAGGAGAAGGGAAGGAGAAGGGAAGGAGAAGGGAAGGGAAGGGAAGGGAAGAGAAGAGAAGAGAAGGCAGTTTCCAGCTAGTGAACTGAGATTTGCTGTAACTTTGGAAACTGGTATTTAACAACTTGATTACAGCCCATTAGCACCACAAGCAGATTGAGGCTGCTGCAGGGGAAACAGGAGATCCCCCTCCCCAGGCAACAACAGCTGCCTGCATTCAGATTATCAAATGTATTCTCCAGTTCCTGTCTTCCTAATGACCAATTTTCCTCAAGTATAAAACTCTAAACTGTATCTCACTGCCCAGAGCTTTTGCAGCAGATCTGGAGGCTCTCTGGGTGCCTTGAAATTAGCTGTACTAAAACCAGTCCCAAATTCCTGCCCGCTCCCAGCTGAGAGGTTGGCTTGCATTGCTTTGAAGCTGTTGTTCAATTCCAGCTAAAAGTTCTTTTTAGATGAAACCCAGTGAGCGTGAAAATTAAAAATCCACAGCACAGGGCCCTCTGCAAAAGTCTGCTTAACCTCCACTGATCTTTAGCATTTGTTTCTGTTTGGATTAGAAAAGAACACTGCACTGGATTCTTTTCCCTCCTTTAAGATCAACTCTTTATGGCCCAGGAGTGATGGATAAATAGGCAGGGCTTGAAAAACTGAGCACAACAAAGCAGAGCTCCTGATGAACAAAAGAGCACAGAGGTGCTCTGATCCATGCAGTGCCTACCTGTCCAGCCGGCTGTCAGAAGGCCTGGGCTTGTTTTCCTCAAAAGCAGATGAATCAGCCTCATTCTGCCTCCTCCTCTTCCCGTCTGCACCACGTTTCCTTCCTTGGGACCAGCGAGGTGGGGGCTGCGGGCTGGAAAGAGACAAACCAAGACAATGTGAGCATGGCCAGGGGAGGCCATGAAGGTGATGTGAGGGCTGGAGCAGCTCGCTGTGAGGACAGGCTGAGAGAGTGGGGCTCCAGGGAGACCTTAGAGCAGCCTTCTAGTACCTGAAGGCAGTGAGAGAAGAGCTGGAGAGGGACTTTGTGCAAAGGCATGGAGTGAGAGGACAATGGGTGATGGCTTCAGACTGAAAGAAGCTGGATTGAGATGAGGAAATTCTTCCCCACGAGGGTGGTGAGGTACTGGAAGAGGTTGCCCAGAGAAGCTGTGGAGGAGGCTCCAAGCCTGGCAGTGCTCAAAGCCATGCTGGAGGGGGCTGCAAGCTGCTCTAGCGTGTCCCTGCCCACGGCACGGGGCTGGGACTAGATGGTCTTGCAAGTCCCTTTCAACCCAAGCCGTTCTGTGATTCCACGTGGGTGGTTTTATCTCATCAACCTCCTTGAAACATCAGCACATGGCGCCATTAATTACTAAGGTTACTTCCGACAAACCAAGCTCAGCGCCACAAGGAGGTGCAGACCCCGCGTTCCAAGAAGGGAGGCTCGCCCAACGCCACCGCCAACGGCCCCACAACCGCCCCTCGCCACCCTCCCCGGACAACGGCGGGCGCAGCAGAAGGGGGCGCTCACACCCCTGCCCCCCGGGGACCCTCAGCCTCTCTTCCCGCACCCCAGCCAGGGGGGCTCGGCCGCCCCGGGGCCAAACATGGCGGGTGAGGGGCGGCGGGGAGGCCACGCGGGGGGCGGGATGGGCCGCACGTCCCGTCCCGAGGCCCGGCGGGGGGACCGGGGGCGAGGGCAGCTCGGCGCTGCACGCCGCTCGGCACCAGGGAGCGGGCAGAAGGAAAAGGGCAGAACGAAGAGGAGCGGAGCGAAGCGACGAGGAGCGGCATCGGTGCTCTTCGTCTCGCCTACCTGCGCTCCGGGCCGCCGTGCGGGCTCCGCTGACGGAAAGACATGGCGCGGAGTGTGCTCGGGAGGGCTGGAGCGGAGAAGCGGACGGCGAGAGAAGCCTAGGAGGAGGCGAGGGAGCGGGGAGCCCTGCAGCAGCGCAGCTTGTCCTCCTTCCCGCTTAGTCCCTTCGCATCTCCCGCCGCCGTCCGCTGACACCGCCCCCCCGCGGGACGCCTGCACCGCCCCCTCCCGTGGGCGCAGGTAGGCAGCGGGGGTGAGGAAACGAAGAAAGGAAAAAGCGCAGCCGCCAGCCCTCTGCCTCTCCCCACTCGGCCCTCCGAGCAGAGCCGCTGCTGGGCACGAAGCAAACGCTCTCCCCACCGCGGCGGTCTCGGCTCGGGCAATCCCGAAGCCATTTCCCCGGCCTCCCGCACCCCTGCGCGCTCCGGGCAATGGTTTCGCCCAATGGCTCCGCCCCGGGGCGTGTTGGCGGGAGAAGCCGGCGCGCGGTTTTGGCGCGCGCTGCTGCGGGGCGGGGAAAGGAGAAAGGAGAGGGGGGGTGGAAAAGAGAAAGGAGAAAGAGGGGGGAAAGTCAACAAAAGAGAGGAAAAGGGAAAAGGGGGAAGGGGGAGCGGGTGTCACGATGGTGGACGGTGAGAGCACAGCCAGCTGTGACCCAGGAGCTGTGCCCGTCTAGCTAGGTCCAGGTCATGGAGTGTAGGTGGGAAACATTGTGATGAGTTTCAGCAGGTCGGTTGACAGCAGCTGAATGCAAGGCAATGCGTGCCCAGGTAGCCAAGGAGGCCACTGGCATCCTGGCCTGGATCAACACTACTGTAACCAGCAGCACCAGGGCAGGGATTGTCCCCTGTGCTCAGCGCTGCTGAGGCCACAGCTCCAGGACTGGGTTCAGTTTTGGGCCACTCCAAGGGCATTGAGGGGCTGCAGCAGATCCAGAGAAGGGCAACAAAGCCTGGGAAGGGTCTGGAGAACAGGGCTGGTGAGGAGCAGCTGAGGGAGCTGGGGCTGTTTAGTCTGGAGATAAGCAGCCAAGGGTAGACCTCATTGCTCTCTACAACTCCCTGAAAGGAGGCTGGAGCCAGGTGGGGGCTGGTTTCTTCTCCCAAGGAACAAGTGACAGGGCAAGAGGAAATGGCTTGAAATTATGCCAGGGCAGGTTTAGGATAGACAGGAGAGGAAACTTCTTCCCTGAGAGGGTTCTCAAAGACTGAAGCAGGCTGCCCAGGGAGGTGGTTGAATCCCCACCCCTGGAGATGTTACAAAGAGGCAGAGCTGTGGTGCTGAGGGCCATGGTTTAGCACCAGCCTTAGCAGAGCTAGAGAATGGTTGGACTGGATGGTTTTTAAGGTCTTTTCCAACCTAACCCATTCCATGATTCTGTGTCAAAATACAAACTGAGGGGTTGGACACAACCCAAGCTGGATACTCCCTATAGGATCTTCAGCCTCTGAAAACTCCTCTTACCAAAGGGGGGAAAAGTCCCACCCAAATAAACAGACCCCACCCACCCACCCAGGAACAAAGCAGGGCTGCTAAACCCACCTGTTCCTTTCTAATGAAGCTCTGACAGCATAACAGCAAAAGCAGACTGACAGGGACCTGGCCAGCCCAAGTGTCTTCAGCTGAGAATGTGCCATGGTCCTGGAACAGATTGAAACTTGAACTCTTTTATTTCTTCACCCATAAAGTGACAATCCCTCAGGTACACCCACCACAGACCACAAGAGAGCATGCTGACAACACCAAAGCTCTACACAGGAGGGCTTTATAAAGTGCTGCACAGACAGGGCCCTTGGACACCCCACTCTGCTGGGACACCACTGAACCCCAATGCCTGCAAATGATGTCTGGGGAAAGGCTGGAAGTGGTTTCTGGGGAAGCAGCTTGCTTCAACAGTGGGCTTCTGGCCCTGGGTACACTACTGCCAGCCCCACAGCAAGGCTGCTGCCCCTCATCCCCACCACTGCAGAGGCCTCCCAAGAAGCCAGATCCCTGCAGAACCAATTCCCAGCTCCTGGACATCTGTATCCCAGTGTATGCTACATAAAGTGCAACAAGGACCGCAAAACATTCTTGCAACTGACACAGATTTGGTCTAAACTTCACCACAGGCACAGCTCTCCCTTGGACCTTCTGAGCACACTGCTAGAGAAGAAAAACAAGGAGAGCCTGTCTCAGCACCATCACAACCCTTAGGCTGGACACACCATGGCCAAGAGCAGCACCAAGAGCAGGCACTGCAGTCACCTTCATGACTCAGCAGCAGATTGGCTCTTTGGCTCAGGCTACAACACACACCAAAGCAAACCCCAGGTCGCTCTCCAGTTACTCATCCCTTAAAGGAGAGGGACCTGATTTTGATGATCATTTCCCTTCCCCTTCTCTCCTCTCAGGAGGCTCAGGCCAGTGCTGGCTTAACAACTCTTAGAGAACAGCCAATAGCCACAGGGATGATCACCAAAAGCCAAGGACAGTTTGTCTTTAGCAGCTTGGAGGAAGGCTGAAGTTATCTACATTCTTCTGAAGCAGTTCTTCATGTAGGATGCACAGTTCTGGTCCAGAGGAGGAAAGAGAGTTCATCCCCTTGCTTCAAGGGGTGACATTCTTCAGTTTGACTCCACCTTGGACCAGCTTCCCAGTGTAACATGGATTCAGGCTGAGCAGCACAATCTTCACACAGCAGCAGCAAGGATCCATCAGCTGCAGCAGCCTTCACAGCAGGATGCAGGTGTCTTCTGCCAGTGCAGGTCCAGCAGACAGACTCTCACAAAAGCTTTAAGGAGCATCCATCATCACTGCAGCAGAGGCTTAGCCACAGCTGGAGCTTTACACTTGAGGCAGACCTTGCAGAAAACTATCCTTAAGGATCTGGAGAAACCTAAGCAAAAAGTGGTAAAATGGTGTTATAAAGACAAGGTGTGAGGTCATCCACAGCAAAACATCTCTCTCTCAAGCTGCAGTGCTAGGGCAGCAGAGCTCTGCATGTCCTGGGCTTAAAGCTGGGGAGAAAAGACAAAGCCATGTTGCCCTCACTAAGAAGAGCTGCAGGAGTATCAACACTGAGAACTAAGGGAAAAGCAGGGAGAGCTCTACATCCCCCTGAAGCCTTGTCAAACAGAGAATGAAGCAGCTGAGCCTCTTTGCCAACCTCCTGCTCATTTCTACCTAAAAGTCATTATTAATTCCCCAAATACATCTTCTCTCAGTTCTCATTATCCACTGAATCCTACAATGGTTTGGGTTGGAAGGGACCTTCAAGACCACCCAGTTCCAAGCCCCATCTAGTTCCAAGTTCCATGGGCTGGGAGATGCTCAACTAGACCAGCTTACTCAAGACCCCATCCAGCCTAGCCTTGGACACCTCCAGGGAGGGAGCATCATCCACAACCTCCCTGGGCAACCTGTTCCACTGCTTAGGAGATGAGGAAGGCTCTGACCTCAGCTGCACAGAGCTGTGCTGCTTTTACCTGCACATTTCACCTCGTGTGGGCTGCACAGATGCTGGCTGTAAATCTCTTCCTCTGTCAGTGCAGCTCTTCTGTGACTGCACCAGGTTTCCAAGACTTGATTTGCTGATCTCAGACTACATCCCTATTCCTCAAACCATTTTCTGTCACAGGAGAAAGTCCTTCTTCTTCGATACTTCTATATACAAGGAGAGACTGGACATATTCAAGCACTGAATTAGCACTTTGGAAAGGTGGCTCCAGGTGAAGCCTTCTTCATGGTCAAAAGAATTTAGATTTAAAATCCATAAGGCCAACAGCACAATGACATTACCACAACTTTCTCAAAGCTCTGCCTGCCTTTTCTCATGTTGCCAGAACTCCAGACCTAACTAGTGTAAAGCTCTGCCAAATTCTTAGTGCCTCCAGGGGTTTCATCCTGCAGAACATCCCAAGATCCCTGGTAAGTGGGCATCTATAGAGTCACAGAAGTATTTTGTTTGGAAGAGATCATGATGTCCAACCATTCTGCAACTCTACCAAGCCTGCTGCTAAACCATGGCCCTCAGCACCACAGCTCTGTCTCTGTAGAATCACAGAACGCTGGGGTTGGAAGGGACCTCTGGATATGGAGTCCAGCCCCCCTGCCAGAGCAGGGTCACCAAGGGCAGGTCACACAGGAACACATCCAGATGGGGCTTGAAAGTCTCCACAGAAAGAGACTCCACAGCCTCTCTGGGCAGTCTGCTCCAGGGCTCCAGCACCCTCACAGTAAAGAATTTTTTCCTCATGTTGAGGTGGAGCTTCCTGTGTTGCAGTTTGTGTCCACTGCCCCTTGTCCTATCACAGGACACTACTGAAAAGAGCCTGGCTCCTTCTCTTCTTGCTCCCCACCCTTTAGATATTGATAAACATTAGTAAGATCCCATCTCAGTCTTCTCCAGACTAAACAGCCCCAGGGCTCTCAGCCTTTCCTCATCAGACAGATGCTCCAGTCCCTTCATCATCCTCATGGCCTCTGTTGGACACTCTCAGTAGTTCCTTATCCTTCTTGAACTGGGAAGCCCAGAACTGGACATGTAACTGCACTTATACCCCAGACCATAATGTTTCAGAGCCTGCAGTAAGTGCAGATCAAAGACCATCAAATGACACAAAAGCCTAAAGCAGTTTGACTCAAGATGAGCACCCATTCCAGCACCACAGGAACCTACAGGCCAAGAGAGAACTGTCATGGAAATCTGCTGCTGCAAATGCCAGGTTGTGACTTCTGCCTGAAAATACTGAGAGGCAGAGAATCAGAATGGTTAGGGTTGGAAGGATCAGCCAGTTCCAACCCCACTGCCATGGGGTTCACTGGATCAGGTTGCTCAGAGCCACATCCAGCCTGGCCTTAAAAACCTCCAGGGATGAGGCTTCCACCACCTCCCTGGGCAACCTGTGCCAGTGTCTCACCACCCTCATGGGGAAGAATTTCTTCCTAATATCCAATCTGAATCTACCCAGTTCTATTTCATTCCATTCCCCTTAGTCCTATCACTCCCTGACACCCTAAGAAGTCCCTCCCCAGCTTTCTTGTGGCCCCCTTCAGACACTGGAAGGCCACAATAAGGTCTCCTTGGAGCCTTCTCTTCTAAACAACCTGGCACTGGTCATTTGGGGGCTAAGCTAAACCCATTTGTCTTCTGGCTGAAGAGGTAAATATTGCAATTCACTAAGTCTGATCCATGAGATCCTTTTCATGAAGGTGCTGCATGAAATCCAAGAGGATGGGATAAACCACTGATTAATAAAGGAATAAAGAGAAACTGTTGTGCTGACAGCTGGGTTCTGTGGCATGAGCTACTGCAACAGACCAGCTGCAGCAAGCAGCCAGCATCTACTCACCTTGGTATTTAGATTTTTTTCCTCATTACTCTGCCTTCAGCACTTGCACCTCCCCATCCCCTTTCAGAGTATTCTGACTGCTGTCCATCCAACAAACTGCTGCAAAGTTTGAGCCTACAAACAAAACAATCCCCAAAGACTCAGTGGCTTTATTATGGGAACATTTTAGCACCCAATCCAGCTCCAGCCTTCTAGTTCCTCTACTAGAGATTGTATCATAGTATCAGTCAGGGTTGGAAGGGACCACAAGGATCATCTAGTTCCAACCCCCCTGCCATGGGCAGGGACACCCCACACTGGATCAGGCTGGCCAGAGCCTCATCCAGCCTGGCCTTAAACACCTCCAGGGACAGGGCCCCAACCACCTCCCTGGACAACCCATTCCAGGGCTTCACCACTCTCATGGGGAAGAACTTCCTCCCCACCTCCAGCTTCATTCCATTCCCCCTAGTCCTATCACTACCTGAGATCCTGAGCAGTCCCTCCCCAGCCTTCCTGTAGGCCCCCTTCAGATACTGGAAGGCCACAATTAGGTCACCTGGGAGCCTTCTCTTCTCCAGACTGAACAGCCCCAACTCCTTCAGTCTGTCCTCACAGGAGAGGTGCTCCAGCCCTCTGATCATCCTTGTGGCCCTTCTCTGGACACCTTCCAGAGTGTCACATGGATCACAGAATTGCTTTGCTTAGAAAAGATCTTTAAGATCATCAAGTGCAACCTTCTTGGCCACCTGGGCACACACTGGATCATCTTCAGCTGCTGCTGACCAGCACCCCCAGGTCTGTTTCTGCTGGGCAGTTTCCAGCCAACCTGGGGTTGTAAGCCAAGTGCAGGACCCAGCATTTGGCCTTGTTGAACCTCATCCCATTGGACTCCAGCCTGGCCAGGTCCCTCTGCAGAGCTTCTCTACCCTCCAGCAGATCAAGGCTCGCTCCCAACTTGCAAACTGTCTGAGGGTGTCTAGATCCCCTTGTCCAGATAGCTGAACAAGATATCAAAGAGAACTGGCCCCAGCACTGAGCCCAGCTGTGACTGGCCACCAACTGGAGTTAACTCTGCTCCCACCACTCTCCTTACAACATCATAAGGACAGAATTTTACCACACACCACATAAATACTGGCCAACACAACCCTAAGAAGAGTAAAATAGAACACTTCAAAGCTCCTTATTGTAAAAGATTTGATTAGCTACAGCAATAAAGCAGCTGTGCTCCTAACAACACACTCAAAGAGCACCCCTCATCAGTTGAGCCCCCCCCCCTGCCATTTCCTACCTCTCCAGCCTGCAGTCTGTCTCTCTCCAAGTTTTGCTGTCAGGCAGAAAGAAGTTGGGGTTTTTCTGCTTCTGATTATTCCATCCTGAAGAAGAGCTGGCTGGAACTGGGTCACTGCATAAAAACAAGGAACTCTCATTGTTGGCAGCTACAGAACATCATCACCATCTAAGGAGACAGAGAGGAAGCTCTCAGCTCCCAGGTTGAGGAAGGGAGGAACAACCATGGGGCCCAATTCTGTAAGGTGCCTTTGTTTTCCATCAAACAAAGAGGGTGAAAGGGGAATCAACCCCCAGCACTGCTTAAGAGTGGAAGCAGCAGAAAGCAACAGATGGAAAAATCAGAGTGAAAAAGGCCAAGTCAACTCAGAGAATAAAAACACCAACCAAACCCACCACATGCTGGAGGAAATGGAAGGGAGGAAAAAAAAGAACAAAGTGTCCCATTTAACAGTGAAGGACAAGAAAGATTAGCAGAAGCAAAGGAAACCTTCAGACCACAAAGCAGGAAAGAGAAAAAAGCATCATCATGATGGTATTTACCTTGTTCTTTCTATACCATGCTGCACTGCCATTACTTCATCATTGTCACTGAAAGCTTCCCACTCTGAGCACTCTGAAAAGGCCTCCTGATGCCCTGGTTCTGTGAGACTAAAAAGTGAAAAGGTCTGAAATCATGGACTTTAGCACACAGCTCCTCTTCATGCTCATCATCAGAAGTGGCTTGAGAGAAAACCCACACACATCATAAATACTTATACTAAACTTAGAGTGAGAAGTCTGTGCTGATCCCAGCAAAAACTGAAACCATCAACCTGCCCACCCTCTGTGTGCCACAAGTGCAGTGAGGAACAACTGTGGCAGATACCCAGCGACTGCAGAATTGCAACCTCTGAAGAAGAAATCAGGTTCCAGGAGAAATCAACAACAAGGACTTCAGTGCTGCCTAAAGCTACACACACACAGAGAATCAACTGTGTTTTGTCTTGAATAGAATTAACCAGGTTGGAAGAGACCTTTGAGATCATTGAGTCCAACCTATCACTCAACACCATCTAATCAACTAAACCATGGCACCAAGCACCCCATCCAGTCTCTTCCTAAACACCTCCAGGGATGGTGACTCCACCACCTCCCTGGGCAGCACACTCCAATGGCCAATCTCTCTTTCTATGAAGAACTTCTTCCTCACATCCAGCCTAAACCTCCCCTGGCACAGCTTGAGACTGTGTCCTCTTGTTCTGGTGCTGGGTGCCTGGAGACCAACCCCCTCCTGGCTACAACCTCCCTTCAGGTAGTTGTAGAGAGCAATGAGGTCTCCCCTGAGCCTCCTCTTCTCCAGGCTAAGCAACCCCAGCTCCCTCAGCCTCTCCTCACAGGGCTGTGCTCGAGGCCTCTCCCCAGCCTTGTTGCCCTTCTCTGGACACACTCAAGTGTCTCGATGTCCTTCCTAAACTGAGGGGCCCAGAACTGGACACAGGACTCAAGGTGCGGCCTAACCAGTGCTGAGCACAGGGCAGAATGACCTCCCTGCTCCTGCTGGCCACACTGTTCCTGATCCAGGCCAGGATGCCATTGGCCTTCTTGGCCACCTGGGCACACTGTTGGCTCATGTTCAGCCTACTATCAACCAGTGCCCCAAGGTCCCTCTCTGCCTGGCTGCTCTCCAGCCACTCTGACCCCAGCCTGTAGCACTGCATGGGGTTGCTGTGGCCAATGTGTAGAACCCGGCACTTGGATGTGTTCAGTCTCATGCTCTTGGACTCTGCCCGTCTGTCCAGCCTGGCAAGGTCCCTCTGCAGAGCTCTCCTACCCTCTAACAGATCAACTCCTGTCCCCATCTTGGTGTCATCTGCAAACTTACTGATGAGGGACTCAATCCCCTCATCCAGCTCATCAATACAGACATTAAAGAGCACTGCCCACTGCCATACAACACACTGCTTCTAGCATGACTTCCCTTCCTCAAACCGCACACACACACACGCACCACGAGGCAGAATTAAAGCTCTCAACCACTGGAGGGATAAATCCCATTTCATACCTTTCCAGTATGTTCTCATAATGGTTTTTGCTCTTGGAAACCACAGAGGAGCCAGGGCTGCTTCTTTTTCTACGTTTCCATACTGGGGAAGAGTAAGGAGAGCAGGGGCTGCAAAAACAAGACCCAGACTTTACACACATGACCTTTTTCAGCTTCTGCTTAAGAGCTTATCAGGTTTCTGCAAAAGAACAGCACATGCTAAGGAGGAAGGCTGGGTTTCCCCCCTTTTCTTTTAAGGTGTGACTCTTCAAGCAGAGAGGAGCACAAAGGAAAGGGCTCACATGTTGGTAACCACTCCACTGTGTTTTGGGAAGTGAACCCAGTCACAACCACAGAAGAAACTTGGAAGCAGAACCATTTTGAGCTCCACATGCATGCCTCTTGTCTCCTCTACATCTAGTACCTGAAGGGGGCTCCAGGAAAGCTGGGGAGGGGATTTTTACAAGGGTTTGTAGTGCTAGGCTAAGGGGGAATGGATTGAAGCTGTAAGAGGGCAGATTTAGACTGAAAATTAGGAAGAAATTCTTTAGAGTGGGGGCAGTGAGACACTGCAACAGGCTGCCCAGGGAGGCTGTGGATGCCCCCTGCCTTTGGGGTGTTCAAGGCCAGGCTGGATAAGGCCTTGAGCAACCTGGGCTAGTGGGAGGTGTCCCTGCCTTCAGGGAGGGGGGTTGGAACTGGGTGATCCTTAAGGTCCCTTCCAACCCAACCCATTCCAGGATTCTATGATCACAGTATCTTAGTAAAGAGGGAAGAGCTCAAGGTGCTTCACTCTTTGTCCATAGCACTGCTAATTAAGGATGGTCACTCTTGCTTCCAAGAATGGTCTCCTACTTCCAGCCCTTGCCAACAGTGATTAAAGAAACCTCACAGCTCCACTGTGTGAAGAGAGAAGCTGAAATCCCCTTTCTGATGTTAATCACACAGCTCTGTACTGCTGAGAGCTTTTCCACACACAATGCTCTCTGCATGCATTAGATTCAACAGCAGAAGTGCCCAGCTCTGAGGCTGAGCATTAGCTGCCCTCCCTGAGTGCACACTGCCTGCAGAACCCTGACAGCACCAACAGCTACTCCAGGATTTCAGTCAGTTACCCCCAGAAGCTTTTTCTGGTACCTCTCTGGGGTGTACTCAGCCTGTCTGCACTCGTCCTCACTCTCATTTCTCTTCTGGTTTTCATCAAACACAAAGGAGCCAGAAACATCCTGATCTTTGCAGAACCTCTCCTGGGAACTTCCTGAGGGTTCTGTACTCCTGAAAACAGCAAAGGGCAAACACAAAAGGAGTATTTAAAACACTACCCACTCCAAGCACAAGACAGTTAAGCTGCAAGAGTAATTATCAGTTAATAATTAACATCTTGAACCACAGTTGCCTGTCCTGCAGACAACACAGAAATTCTCTGATCTTCTTCCACTTCTCACATCCTCTAATACTGTTATTGCAGGAGAAAGGTGATGCCACTGACCTCAGAAGGGAAGGCTGGAAAGGTTAGCAAGGCCAAAGGACAGGAAGCACCCAATTTCTGCTTATGCCCATCCCCTGTTAGAGCAGTAATTCTACCTTGTGCTCACCAGTGTAACCAGAGGGAAAAGGGGTACAATGCTGTGGAGAGATCAGAGCCTTCCACCCCAGGGCAGAATTTAGATTACATAATGGAGTATCCTCAAGGCTAACAGAACTCCAAAGGAGATCAAGGCATTCGAGGGGACTCCCATTTTTAAAGCCTGATTTTGCTCCCAGTTAGAAAGTCCTGAAGGAAAGAGAGTCCTCCTGGGAAGCAAGAGCCATGTGCTGCCTGATTTCACCCATACACACACGGGCTGCAGGTCCCAGGTGTCTTCTGGAGGAGGATCCCAGGCATGCAGGGCTATCTTCCACAGCCTGATCTGCTGGTCCCAGGATCTGCGGCTGTACTTCTTAAACTTGTTGGGAGTCCTGGGATGGACTCCTGGGATTCTCTGATTCCTGTCAGTGCACAAAACATCCATTTCAGAGCAGGAGACCTTGTGACACCCCACCTGGAGCACCCCATTCCAGTGAGCCCAACACAAGAAGGACATTGAACTGTTGGAGTGGGGCCAGAGCCAGCCATGAAGATAGCAGAGGGCTGGAGAACCTCCCCTGTGGGGACAGGCTGAGAGAGCTGGGGCTGTACAGCCTGGAGAAGGCTCCAGAGAGACCTTAGAGCAGCCTTTCAGTATCAGAAAGGGGATGCAGGAGAGGTGGGGAGGGGCTTTTGACAAGGGCTTACAGTGGACAGGACAAGGGGGAGTGGTTTGAAGCTGGAAGAGGGCAGCTTTAGACTGGGGATGAGAAAGAAGTTCTTGAGAGTGAGGGTGGGGAGACACTGGAACAGGTTGCCCAGGGAGGTTGTGGATGCTCTCTCCCTGGTGGTATTCAAGGCCAGGCTGGATGAGGCCTTGAGCAACCTGTGCTAGGGGAAGGTGTCCCTGCCCATGGCAGCAGGGGTTTGAACTGGATGATCTTTAAGGTCCCTTCCAACCCAAACCATTCTAGAGTCTATGATCCACATTCTTATGAGAAAAGAGAAAAGCAAATCCTCAGTCCATGAGATCACAAAGGAATCAGAGGGCTAGGAAATCAATGTCTATATTTACCAACACTTAACTTATCACATAGTTTTAAGAGGCAACTAAAGCTGTGTGCTGACCTACAGGTCAGGAACAGATAAAGAGTTTATCTGGATGTGCAACACAGTGCCACTTACTTTGGGACTTCTTTAATGTATCTGTCATAGGCAAGGGTATTCTTTCCAAAATTGATCTGTTTTTGTCTTCTCCTCAGAACCACTTCATCTGTTTCCCTTTCAGCTGGATTAGTGGAATCACTTGGAACAGAACTTAAAAACAAAAATGAGAATGAAGTTGAAAAGAACCTTCACAGCTTTACAGCTAGAGCAACATGTACTCGGCAGGGATGGGTGGATGCTTTTCTTTGGGCAACAAAAAATGGCTAATGGCCAGGCTCAAGGAGTGGTGGGGAAACAGAGTTAACTCCAGTTGGTGGCCAGTCACAAGAGATGTCCCCCAGGGCTCAGCACTGGGGCCAGCTCTTTTCACTATCTTGATCAATCACCTGGACAAGGGGACTGAGACACCCTCAGTCAGTTTGCAGATAACTCTAAGCTGGGAGGCAGTGTTGACCTGCTGGAGGACAGGGAGGCTCTGCAGAGGAGCCTGCATAGGCTGGATCAATGGGCCAAAGCTAGTGGGATGAGGTTCAACAGTGTAAAGTGCTGGGTCCTGACCTTGGGTCACAACCCCATGAAGGCTCCAGGCTTGGGGCAGAGTGGCTGGAAACTGCCCAGCAGAAAAGGACCTGGGAGTGTTGGTTGACAGCAGATGAAGATGAGCCATTGTGTGTGCCCAGGGGGTCAAGAAGGGCACCAGCATCCTGGCCTGGATCACCAGTGGTGTGGCCAGCAGGAGCAGGGAAGGGACTGTCCCCCTGTCCTGGGCACTGGTGAGGCCACATCTCGAGTACTGGGTCTTTTCCAAGCAAAACCAGCCTGTGCTCTGGCACCACATATCAAATGTTGATGACACTGCACATGTGTAACAGCAAACATAAACATGGAACAGCTTATACTCAGTAAAACAAAGATGGAGAACATAAAGGAGCCTGGCTTGAATGATCTAAAGCCAGATCTCTCTCCAAGTCTTGATGGCTGCTTTTCAGTTTTCCTTTCACTCTTCCAGTTATTTTTTAATTAAGAGAAGCTGTAATGAATGTTCAGTTTAAGCTGAGAAAGAAGAGATTCTGCAAATGGCTTTGGAGATAAGACTTCTCAGTGCTACTCTCCCCTCAAGGCTTCCTACGAAGCAGCCTGACTGTGTCTCCCATCATGAATGCATGCAAGGAAGCTGGAGAACACCAGATGGCTGCTGCTAAAAGCAATGGAAGAATGGTTAATAATTGCTCAATACCTACTTGGTCATTTTTTTAGCTGATGTCCTCACTGTTCTGCCTTCTTCAAGTCTACCTTCCCAGCTGGAGCAACTAGACAGAGGCCCTGAATGTTCTGGCGCTGCTGCAGAGCTGGAAGATGATGAGAACTCAGTATGAACATTTGCTGCTCAATGTATTTAATGAACAGAGACTTCAATTAGCCAGATTGCATGGTCTGCTCTTGCATAATGCAGGCATCACCTGCTAACTCTGTGCTGCTCTGTGATGAGAAATCATTCAAATAATCCCCTCCACGGTCTGGTTGGAGTTCTAAAGAAAGGAGTGCAGCAAAGTGAAGGCTTAAACAAACCTCACCACATTTATTCCTTACCTGTGCAGCCACTGCCCCATGTGTCTGCAGTGACATTTGTTCAACACCAAAGAATCTGGATCCTGCCAACTTCTACATTCTTGGTCTTGATGCCAGCAGTGTGGGTGCTGCACAGAACTAGAAAGCAAAGATTTTTGGGGGGTCAGAAATCAAGTCACTGAGCACTGCCTGTGCAAAACAAAACTGGACAGCCTGAGAGACATCATTTATAGCTACAAAATGCACCTTTGGCATACAGATCAGATCTCCACCAGCCTACTCAGGCCAAACAACAGAAGGTGTTAGAGAAAGCAATTACTCAGAGAAGGTCTTTGAGTAATGCAGTCAAGATTATCAGTTTTAACACAAGCCACTGACATTTTAGGTAGCCAAAAGTCTATTCTACTGGCAAATAAAATGGGGGAAAAGCAACAGCTGAGGTGTTGATGGAACACTTGACAAGTGTCAACATTCACAGACTGTCCTTAGCTCATTATCTGACATTTCTACAGCAGCCTATCCAGGACTAAGCTTGTGGATGAGGAAAATACAGAGGTCACCTCAACACAAGAAAACAGCATGGCTAAAGAGAAGTAGGTCACAAGGTGATGTGGAAACACTTTTACACAGGAAATTCTTTACCAGGTACTGCTGCAGAGTCCCCACAAGTAAACATGGGACAAGCAGCTAGGGCGAGGTGCTTTCAATATGCTGGAAGGACAGCCAGACATGGCTTAAGGATGAAGAAGTTACCTACATTTTCCACCTCAGTTCTGGCAGCTTTGACTTCTTAAATGACAGATTATTAAATATAGCACTGTCACAGTGTCTACTAACATCAGACCTGGCTTCAAGGCTCAGGAATACCCCTGCAGACCCATCAGACCTGGCTTCAGGACTCAGGATCAACACCGCAGACCCATCGGACCTGGCTTCAGGGCTCAGGATCACCACTGCAGACCCATCAGACCTGGCTTCAGGGCTCAGAAACGCCCTGCAGACCCATCGGACCTGGCTTCAGCACTCAGGACTACCCCTGTAGACCCACCACCACCTCCCCAGGAGGATGACCCTGCACTGCAGCCCCCCCAGAGCAAACACCCTGCTGTGGAGGAGCTAGGGCACAGTGAGGTGTTGTTCTCCATGCACCAGTGAGCAGCACACACACTCTCCTCTCTGTGCCAGGTCTCTGCACGTTTTATGTCAACAACCTCAAGGGAAAGGAAGGGTTTATTTTGTTATTTTAGTCTCGCCTTAACAAGCTGTTTTCCTTCCCTTCCTCCTCCTCCTCCACCCTGCCTGGCTTTGGGAGTTTCCTGCTCCCAGAGGGCTCACAGTCACCAACACGCAGCACAAGCAGCCTGCAAAAAGGAGGCTTTCCACACGCTCGGGTTTTGCATGAGGGAGGAAAAAACCCAACATAAAGACATAAGTCCTTTCTTTAACGGCCCTCAACAACAATCACTCTGTTTAAAGACCGAGAATAGGGGTGGAAAGGGGAGAATCAGCCGTAGAGCACCTCGGGTACAAGACGGTCAGCAAATCTCGGGGGAGAAGCTAAATAAAAGTGATTCTCTCCAGTATTTGCCTGCAGCGCTGTGCACTCGCTGCACACTGCGAGGGGAGCCCCAGTGACCCCTCGCACCACAGCGACGCCAGTCCCCGAGCCCAGCTCCGAGCCCACTGACACACGACAGCCAAGCAGCCCCTGCCCGGAGCCCCCTGGGCAGGGCGCAGGAGGAAGGCACACGGTACAGGGCAACGAGCAGCCGCCTCTCGCCGCCACCCTTCACAGGCACCGAGAAGGATGAAGGCCGGAGGAGAGAAAGAACCAAGCCCACCCTGCGCCCTCCCCACCGCTTGCCCGCCCCCGCGGGCGCCCTGGGACGGGCGGCGCCACCCCGCCGTCCGCCCGCACAGCCCCCGGAGCTCCGCGCACAGCCTGCGGCAGCAACGCGCGGCAGGGCCCAGCCGCCCCGCACCCCGCGGCAGCTCCCACCTGCGCAGCCCGCCCGGCTCCCCGCCGCCGTGGCGCGGCACGCCCCGCTGCCCGCCGGACATGGCTGAGGCGGCACAGCCACCGCCGCCACCGCGCTCGGCTGCGGCCTGGGCACGGCGGCAGCGCGCAGGCGCCGCCCTGCCTACACAGGGGCGGGCGCAGCGCCCGGGCGGCGTCGGGGGCTGAGGTGACAGCGAGCGCAAAGGGGTGAAGGGAGGCAGCGTAAGGAGGGAGCTCCTGCTGAAGAGGCGATGGGGGTTTAGAGGGGAAAGGGGGAAGAAGTCTCCTCGCACCCAGGCTGCCATTTCCTCTCTGCACAGCTCCCTGAAAGGAGGTTGGAGCATAGGAAGAAGTGACAGCACGAGAGGAAACGGCCTCAAGTTGCAGCAGGGCAGGCTTAAGTTGGACATCAGAAGAAATTTCTTCCCTGAAAGGGTTCTTAAAGACTGGAGCAGGCTGCCCAGGGAGGTGGATGAACCCCCATCCCTGGAGGTGTTTGAATCCCCATCCCTGGAGGTGTTTGAATCCCCACCCCTGGAGGTGTTTGAATCCCCATCCCTGGAGCTGTTTCAAAGAGGCACAGATGCGTTGCTGAGGGACAGGGTTCAGCACCAGCCTTGGTAGAGTTAGGGAATGGTTGGCTGGATGACTTTAAAGGCCTTTTCCAAGCAAACCAATTCAAGAGAATAATAATTTCCGCCACTGCCTCTTCTTTGCCCCCATCCAGCTCAAACACAGTTGAACCCCCCAGACCCAGTCCACTCACTAACCCAGTGAAAACCCAGCTCCCACATGACTGTTACCTCACTCAAGGATTTGGTTTTGGCCAAGCTAGTCTTCTGCTAGATGTCATGATCTAAATCAGCAAAGGGGGCTGATAGGCACCACAATGTATGCTGTAGAGCAAGATGTCCCACATTTCATACCACTAATGGAATGTGCTGTGCTCTTCTATTGCCTGTGCTGCTCAACATGTCTAAGCAATGCCACAACAAAATACTTGCTTTCCACAGGTCACATCATTGCTCTATGCTGGTGGTCTCCTGGAAAGACAAATGTCTAGTCATTGCCCCTGTTGGTTTCATGACATCCAGTGTCAGTCTTTCCCTCTCCCAGTTATGGGACATAACTATTGTGGGGTTTTTTTGCCCTGAGATACACAAACGATTTTACACACCCTGTTTCATTTTTGCAGCCTTCTGCATTCAAATTGTTGTAGGAAAATTCACCAAAGGAATTCTCAGGTGCACCTTCAAGGAGAATTTAAACCCTCTTTATATTCCCATGCTCTCAGCTAAAACACTGTACAGGTTAAGTCAGATTGCCACCCACATGAAGTTCCAACTGGAAAGCATAAGTTTAAAATGAAAACCAGAAGTCTTACATAAAATGAGTTGTATTTATTCAGCTCTTCAGAGAGTTTTAAGATGGACTACATGAAGACTTTCCCTTCCAGGCTATCCAAATAATAATTTCCTCTTTAAAACAGGTAGGCTAAAACAAAACCCCTAAACAACAAACCCACCACAAATAACAAACCCTATGGTATATATATATCTCTTTGGCCAAAACAAAAATGCCTTGTAATGCATGTAAGAGCATGAATCAAATGTTTCCAAGTCCATATCTCTTAAGAAATGACACTCAGAAGTTTACTCAGTTATGCCTCACTGAGGTTTGGCCTGACTGGAATGGTACAGAGCTGCAGTTTACCAAGCTTCAACACACCACACCCTGTCCCTGGAGGTGTTTAAGCCCAGGCTGGATGAGGCTCTGGCCAGCCTGATCTAATGTGGGGTGTCCCTGCCCATGGCAGGGGAGTTGGAACTAAATGATCCTTGTGGTCCCTTCCAACCCTGACTGATTCTATGATGATACAATAAAGACATTCACACTGGAGAGACCACATCATCACCTGTGGCGTTTTGGTTTCAAGAGTCAAGGTAAACACCTGCATGCCTATCATGGATTCAAAATATGTCCTGCTTGGACAAAAATGGCTTAAAAAAAAACCCTATTATTTTATAATAATGATGATTATTATCAGATAACATCTTTTGCCCCTATTTTCTGGAATGCTACAATGGCAGAAATGACACAGCAGTGGAAATAAACAGCAGCTACAGCCCGTGGTTTCAAGAAGACCTGCTGAGCTGCAGCAGAGAGGGAAATGTGGGCTCCCCACTCATCTGGGGTGTTCACACTGACACTGTGGACCCAACATATAGCTTGTCCCACTGTAGTGACACCACATCTATAGAAGGGATTTCAGGTCACTGAAGTGGAAAAGCAACACACCCAGCAGAAAAAGCACCAGGAAATCACCTGGAATTCAAGACAATTGGAAGTGTTTTAGCCTATCACATTCCCTGGTTCAGTGCTGTAAAAGACTGATTCTAAACACTCCCCTTATGTTTAAGAAACATCAAGACTGGGTGGAAGGCAACATGTTTGTATCTTACTGCACACAGAGGGAGATCTTCTCTACAACCAGCCCTGCACGGACATGGGGCTCTTCAGAGATGAACTGAAGCTCTTACAGAGACAAATCCCTGTTTCTGTGCTATATGATTTTCATAGACAATGATTTATTCAAGACACATATAACACCTTATTAGGTATTATATAACTGTGCTGGGAGAGACCACAGTTGCTCCTCCTTAGAAACAGTAATATGGATTTTTAGCAAGTTCCTTCTCTAACACAGCCTTTAAGAAGCTTATGAAGCTTGGAGGCATGCCAGGTTACTTGGAGAATTTAAATTTGAGGGGGGAAAAAACCCCCAAATGCTTGTTGTAAGGAATGTAAGCCAGGCACTATTATGACCATAAATCATAGTTTTGGTAATTGTCACTAAGTTTTCCAAGAGGCACTTCCGTGGATGGAGCACTGCCTTTGACAGATGAAAAAGAGTTACACACTTCTGACTCTTTGTTGTGCTGTTAGATTGACAAAAGGAGGAGGAGGAATCAAAGCAACATTCCACTGGAATGAAAACTTCCTGTCAATTTCAAGTAGATTTCTTGGAGAGGTGCTCCAGCCCTCTGAACATCTTCCCAGCCCTCCTCTGGACCTGCTCTAACAGTTCCATGTCCTTCTTGTGTTGGGGGCTCCTAGACCTAGTTACTCCTAATTAGAGATGTAGTGCTGAGGGACATGGTTTAGCACCAGACTTGGTAGAGTTAGAGAGTGGTTGGACTCCATGATTCTAAAGGGCTTTTCTAACCAGAAAGAATTCTGTGATTCTCCTAGATCAAAGCATTAGCATATTCCCTTCTCTGGCTGTTTGACCCACCTGTCTGCCTACCCCTCTAGGATGGACAAGCCAAGCAAGCAAAGACTTGCACCTCAGCTCCTGAAGTGCACAGGTGAGTGCAGTAACTCCCATGTTGTCCAGCAGCTTGAGGCTTTTCATCAAATCATTGCTCATTGAAGGGTGTGGTGGACAGCCAGAGCAACAAGCACTGCACTGAGGTCTAGGAGTAGGGCTCTCTTAAATGCATGGAACATGCTTAGATTTTAATTGACAAACCATCCTGATGCAGATCAGATCAATAAGTGTGCATCAGTAACCTGTGAATATTAAACCAATGAGCACTGCTTATGATCAGTTGTTGAAATGCAAGCCTGACAAACATTGGTCAATGATGGCACAGCAACTTGCAGCTTTGTGTTTCTGGTGTCTCTTTCATGGAGGGTTACCTCTCAAGAGCAGCTGGCAAGCTCTGAAACAGCTGAGCCTTCTTTCAGACTACTGACACAGTTCAGAGGTTTGTTGCACTCCCTTCACATGTATTTTTAAAAGTCCATTACCTAAAGAGCATCAAAACCCTGAGCACTGCAGCTCCTGGAAACCAATGGATTTCACAATGCATAGCATTAGCAGTGGAGGTAATGGGGCTGTGTTTCTGAATCCTTTTGTTGTTTGGAATTTAAACTAACATATAACAAACCAGAGGCAGATGATAGGAATCAAAAGTTCCTGCAGGAGCTGTACATCTTGAGGGATTAAATTCCTCAGTCTACAGAAACCCATCCCTGCTATGAGCAGAGGGGGAACCAGCAGAAAAGAACTGCTATACTTGTGTGGTGAACACTTGCTAAGGTGAGTAAGAAGTTTACAAATGCATTAAATGAGAGCAGAAGTATCAATGAAATCTAACCAAAGTGCTTTTCTCAGTTAGCCCTTTACTTAAGGAATCAAAGCTCCAGTAAAATTTCAAAGTGTACAGAATTTAACTGACCTGAAAACTCGAAAAGAGGCTGATACTGCAAAGGGAGAGGGATACCCTTGCTCCACCCAGGACAAAAGACACTGGATCAGGTTGCCCAGGGAGACTGTGCACACCCCCTCCCTGGAAGTGTTCAAGGCCACGTTGGATGAGGTCTTGAGCAGCAGTGGAAGGTGTCCCTGCCCAGGGCAGAGGGGTTGGAACTACATGGTCTTGAAGGTCCCTTCCAACCCAAACCATTCTATAAATCTGTGAAAGTAAAACATCAGTTAAAAAAATCCCTAATAAAATAAATCCCACAGACTAGCATCTGGTGAAGAAAACCCAAAGAGAGAGGCAAAGGTGGAGAGGAACTGAAAAGATTGAGATCTGTTTTCAACACTGTCCAAGAAGGTGTTGGGGTTTGCACCCCGGCAGGAGGTGCAAGTCTCAGAGACAAATCCAGAGGCCCTTTAACCGAAGCCTCTCTGAAATGCAGCCCAACTACAAAAGCTACAAGGTAGCCAGGTAGGAGTCATCGTACAATGCAAACGTCCAAAATGCAAAATCTGGCTCTGCAAGTGGGACAAGGCACTTTGCTGGACAGCCACGTCTCCGGGTGCTGCTGGTCCTGGCGGCTGGCAAACCACTTGCCCATGCAGGTCAGGCACCACATGGGCCGACAGTAGCACTGCTGGCACTCCCCTTCGTTTGGCTCCTGGCAGTTCTTGATGAGCTTGATGTTAGCAGTGCTCTGCATACAGCCTATGCAGGGCTCCAGCTCCTAAAGGAGGAGAAACATATCAGCGTGATGACCTGCACAGCATGGCTTCTGCTCTTCAAAGACTTCTAGAATGTCATCTGCACGCTATCATAGAAGGAACCAGACTTGGGCAGAATCATGGAATGGTGGGGGGTGGAAAGGACCTCTGGAGTTCATCCAGTTCAACCCCCCTGCCAAGGCAGGTTCACCTAGAGAAGGTCACACAGGAACATGTCCAGGTGGGTTTGGAATGTCTCCAGGACTCCACCACCTCTCTAGGCAGCCTGTTCCAGTGCTCTGCTACCCTTACATTAAAGAAGTTCCTTGTTATGTTTAGAGGGATATTCACGTTTGTGCCAGTTACCCCTTGTCCTGTCACTAGGCACCACAGAAAACAGCCTGGTCCCATCCTCCTACCACCCACCCTTTGAGCATTGATCAGCATTGATGAGATTCCCCCCTATCTCTGCTCTTCTCCAGACTAAAAATCCCCAGCTCTCTTAACCTTTCCTCCTAAGAAAGATAACCTTTGGGATAGCCCCAGAACAATGATCTCTCTTAATAATTCACCTGGGACAGCCCTAAGCAATCAATGACACACTGTCCACACAGGCTCCCCTACACTGAGAAATGCAATTGTGACAGCCTGACATGGGCAGGAAGTCTCACCTGAGTGCTTGGAACAGGATATGTCTGGTTAATTTCCACCAGAGACGTGAAGGTCTCCAGAAATAAATCACTAAGGCTTTGATGGATCACAACGTTTGCTGCATTGCTGATGGGAGCACGCAGCTTTTCTCGCAGCTCCCCATACTCTGTCGAGTTCAGCCTGAAGAAGAGAAGATGGTACAAAGTGTGACCATCATTATCCATTCAGGTAAGTGAACACTGCACTGCAGAGGTGAACATCAGAGACCTGGACCCACAGAAAAGATGTTCAGGTGGGTACCTACTAGTCAGAATAGACACACAGTGAGCATTTTGTTTTCTTTTGCTGTTCCCTTCCCTTCCTGTTCTCCATCTTTCACCCAAGTTTTTCCAGTCACTACTTTCTGCATCCACAGAATCCTCTTCCTAAGAAGGGATCAAACAGGGCAGTCCCTCTTTCACCACTGTGCATTCAACAGCCAGATGAATCACAATCATACAATTATTTGGGTTGGAAAAGGTCTCCAAGATCACTGAGTCCAACCATGGACCTAACACCACCACAGCCATTAAACCATATCCTCTAAAATCACTGAGTCCAACCACCACCACAGGCATTAAACCATGTCCCCAAGTGCCATGTCCACAGGTTTCTTGAACATCTTTAGGGAAGGCTGCCCCACCACCTCCCTGGGCAGCCTGTTCCAGCACCTGACCACTCCTTCTACACAACCTCTCTTCCCTGCACCACGTGTGGCAGAACCACACGTTCAGCATCTCTGAACATCAGGCAGGGAGCAGAAAGGAAGGGGTGAGGTGAGGCTCAGGAAGCCTTCAGCTCCACCACAAAAGCAGCCCAGTGGCACCATCCAACGGCCCAGACATAACACATGGTGGCTTTACCGGATATCAAAGGCCTTCACGTAGGGGTTGGTGCTGGCCACACGGATGGTGAGGAACTGCACAGGCACATTGGAGTCTGGGGTGAGTTCGTGCTGTCTGGAGTCAGTCACTGTCAAGTGAATGTCTTGCTGCTGGGCCACGTGCAAGCAGTAGGTGGTCACCTTAATCACCCACGTGTCCGTAACGATCACCCGCGCTCCTGGGGCTCCTGTAGCGAATTTGTCAATTCTCCTGAACTCTGTGTTGATGGAGGAAGCCACAGCCCTCCAGCCTGACTGGGGGAGAGCATGGACAGCCAGGGCCCGGGCCAGCGGGTGGTTGTTCCAACCCTTCCGTGACCAGTAATAGGCCAGGGCGCTGGTGACCGCTGGCAGGAGAACGGCCAAGAAGAAGAAAGTTTTCCATCCTTGCGAAGCCAGGTAGAAAAAACCAAGCTGTTTCTCAGGTGCAGCAATGCACATACCGAGGTAATAACCTGCAAGGAGGAAAAAGCAGGCTGCTTTCAGAAAGCAACTAAGTACAAACCCACAGCCCTCCATCAACAGCAGGAGGAACGCAACTGGTGTGCTTGTGTGCTGAACACTTGCAAAGGCTGGGAAGAACTTTACAAATGGATTAAGGGTGAACAAAGGTATCAGTGAGGTCTAACCAAAGGGATTTTTCTCAGTTTACCTTCTACTAAAGGTAAACTCCAGAGAGCTGCTGCAGTTCTGGATGACAACTTACGTTCCAGCCTCTTGTCTTAAGCAATCTGAGGTCAGCTCTTACCTGTCATTGATTTCTATCAGAACGAAACACCCGAAGGAGGCTGATTTGAATTAGCAGGTTAAATAAAACTACCTGCAAGACGCCACTTCTACTAGAATACAAGAATGACGCACCTCAAGGAAGCTGATTTAAAAGTGCTGAATGAAACACTATCCCTTTACAACCGCACGTACTCCGAGGCAGCCGAGTTACAAAGCTCAGGCTGCACATCGCGAAGAAGCTTGAGCGATACCAAACCAGCCCATTTCCAAGATGTAGAGCATAACCTGATTCCCCCCCAGCCAGCGGGAAACAGGTCAGCACCCTCCTTGCTTCCCACGGCCAGGGTCGCACCGGGCACCGCAGGTACCGAGGGCAGACTCCCCCGGCAGCGGCTCTGCTTTCCCCCGCCTTTGCCCGGTGCCTCTCCCGCCGGGATCCCCCCGAGCCCTCCATCCCCCCGGCGGGGCTCACCCAGGGGCAGCAGGGAGTGCGCCAGCAGCGTGCCGGTGCTCCGCCGCAGGTGGTACTGCACGAAGGCCGCGTCCTCGCTGCCCAGCCAGGCTGCCAGCAGGCTCTGCACCGTCAGCCCCGCCGAGCGCACCTCGTCGGGCGGGAACACGAAGCAGACGGCGAACACCAGGTAGGCCAAGGTGAAGGTTACCGCCGGGCTCTCCATGCTGCGCCCCGCCGGGCACGGCACGGCCCGGCCCGACCTGACCCGCTGCAAGGCGGTAGTTCCCGCCCGGACCCGGATGGCGGCGCCGGTGGGGGCGGTGCGAAGGGCGGAGGCGCGGCCCCGGCTCAGTCCGAGGCAGGCGGAGCCTCCCTGCCGGGACCTCCTTGCCGGGACCTCCCTGCCGGGGCTCTGCCGGCGCGGCTGCACCAGCGGCGAGCGCGGAGCCTGCGGCCGCGCAGCCACCCCCCCGTTACCCCGCTGCTGGGCCGGGGCTCCGCTCTGCTCTGCCCGCAGCTGGTGGGTGGGGAGGTTAGAGAATCTCAGAATCCTTTTCAAGTCATAGAATCCCTGTATTGGAAAAGACCTTTAGCATCATCAAGTCCAACCTGCTACCGAACACCTCCATCACCACTAGGCACCTTTGCTTGGTAAACACCTCTACCGAGTCCAACCATTCTCGACCTCGACCAAGGCAGGGGCTAAACCGTGTCCCTTAGCACTGCATCTCTGCCTCTTCCACACGCCCAAGTTCCATCCCTGCTGTCTGATGTCAAGACTGGGCTAATTTTCAGAACACACTGTGTAACTCAGTAATAAAAATCAGTTTGTGAATCAGCAAGTTCTCTGTAGTTTTGTTCAGGAGATTGCTGAAGCAGAGTAACTGAGAGGTTGTGGATGCACTTGGGAGCACAGGGGACTGGTGGGTTTGTGTGGTGACGGGGAACAGGGTCAAAATGCTTCACCAGCAACATGGGACAGTGGTGCAGAAGTCCTGAAGTGTAGAGAGTCTTAGAAAGGTTTGGGATGGAAGGGACCTGCAAGACCTGGTTCCAACACTCTGCTATGGGCAAGGGCACCTTTCACTACACCAGTTGCTAAACACTCCATACAGCCTTGAACACTGCCAGGCTCGAAGCCTCCACAGCCTCTCTGGGTGACCTGCTCCAGTGCCTCACCATCTCCATGGAGAATTTCCTCCTCAGAGCTCACCTCAACCCTGCTTCTTCCAGTCTGAAGCCATTAGCCCTCATCCTGGCACTCCAAGCCTTTATCCAGAGTCCCTCTCCAGCTCTCCTGTAGGCTTCTTCAGCTACTGTAAGGCTGCTCTAAGGTCTCCTTCCATTCCAGAAAGCTTTTGAGCGTTGGGAATTCCCTTTTCTAAGTTGCGCACCTCAGGAGTTGCTGCCACAGCCCCTGCACCCAGAGACGTTTAACTCCTGTGAGGCCTGGCACTGGCAGCACAAGCACTTCACTCTGCTCCTCCTGAAGAACATCAAACTTGATGGTCCCCCCCCGCCCACAAATCACCCAGCGATTCTTCCACGGAGTCCTCGGGGCAGGCCTGGGCAGCCGCTACACGTCACCACTGCGTCATGACGTCACTTCCATGCGCAGCTCTCGGAGCGCCTCATCAGCCGCAGCTCGCGGCGATCCCCTCCCCCTCCCCCTCGGACCGCTCTTCTGATTGGTGAAAGCGTTCCGCCTGCCGCGTCCCGATTGGCGGGCCCGGGACGCCGTTGATATTCGAAATCCCGTCGCGGCGCAGCGGGCGCTGCCCGGCGGTGGCGAGTCAGTGCTTGCAGCGTCCCGATCAGTGCCCTGCCCCTTCAGTGCCGTGTCCTGCGGCTTCGCGCTTTGGTCCCGCCGGCAGGTAGGGCACTTTGTGGGGCATGGGGGTCTGGGGGCGCCGAGGTGAGGGCGGATCTCACCGTCTGCGAGCTTCCTCGCTGAGTTTGGGTGTGAGAGGGATGGAGAGGCGTTCGGGAACCTCCTCTGTGGGCTTGGGGCGGTGTGTGGACCTAGAGGGTTCCTCTGTGAACTTGACGGGGTGTGGATCTGGGTGTGGGGGGAGAGAGGCTCGGGGAAGACTTCTATGATCTTGCCGGTGGTTTGAGATCGAGGAGGGACACAGCTTTGGGGGCTCCGCTATGAGCTTCGTGGTGCGGAGCTGGATGGTTCTGAGGCCTATTCTGGGAGCTTGGAGTAGTCTTGGGCGGGGGGGGGGGGTACAGGCTCTGGGACCCTCTCTCTGGGCTAAGAGGTGTTGTGAGGCTGGGGGGGGGTGCAGGCTTGGGGAGCCCCCTTGAGCCATGGGGCTCGGAGGGGCAGTCTCTGGGAGCTGGGAGGTGGTGGGCGGCCGGAGGAAGCTCCTGTTAGGGGATCTTAGGGACTCTTGGGAGCTTGGGAATAAGAGACCTGGGGTGCACCCCTCTGATTACGGAGACAAAGCAGGACTAGGAGTTTGAGGATGTTGAGAGTGATAAGAGTGGTGCTCAGGGGCTCCCTCGTGAATTTGGGGATGAGGTGGGGCCCGGAGGATCCTGAGGGCACCTCCTTGAGTTTCTAGGTGGGTGATGTGGGGCTCTGGTGGCCTGGGGTGCCTCAAGAGTGTTGAGGTGAACACTGGGGGAGCTGGGAGAGGATTGTTTTGGATTTCTTGTTTGTTTGGGATTGTTTTGCTTTAGTTTTGCTGATGTTTCTCTGCAGAGCCTGCCAAGCCTCCCCCAGCTTTGCTCTTCCTCCTTTCCTCTCCCACAGCTGCCTCAGCTGAAGGCCAAGGCCATCTTTTGTTCCTCTGCAGCCAGCTGCGGGCTGGGGCTCCATATCTGCTGCCTCCCAAGCCTGGGGTTTTGGCCAGAACGCTGAATTTCCCTTCCTCAAGTGTTCTGAGAGTCAGGTGACTTCCCTAGGCAGGGCATCAACCAAAAAATAATGTTCATTTTTTTTCTGAGTTGAGATGCTTGCACTGAAAAAACCCCACCCAAACACCTTGTGTCAGGTTATATGGAGATATTCACAGCACATACTAAGTTGCTCAGTGAGCAGCACTCTGCATCTTAGCTGCTGGAGGAGGTCAGGAGGATAATGGCCCAGAAAAAAATCCTGCATGTTTAATGGCTTTTAAAGGCATTTGAGGTCACCTTGGTGTTTTGGATGTTGTGATCATTAAACAGGCAGTTGCCATGAGGCCCTCAATTTACAGATGATGGGTACCTGATGCCATGGAATTCATGTCCATTTTCACATACAGAGTGACAGACTGCTTCTGCCTGGATGAACATTCCTCTCAAACTGGGAGCAGCTACATTGTTGTGAAGTGCAAAAATGAGAGGGAATGGATTGAAGCTTGAGGAGGGGAGAATGAGACTGGAGGTTAGGAAGAAATTCTTGGCAGTGAGGGTGGTGAGACACTGGAACAGGTTGTGCAGGGAGGCTGGGGATGTCCCCTCCTTGGAGGTGCTCAAGCACAGGTTGGATGAGGCCTTGAGCAACCTGGGCTGGTAAGGGGTGTCCCTGCCCATGGCAAGGGTTGAACTGGATGATCTTGAAAGTCCCTTCCAACCAAACCCATTCTAGGATACTGATTCTGTGAGGTTTGGCCATGGTGGGAGAATCTGTTGCATGAAGCTATGGTTTAGTTAGCCATGAGGTATTGGGTGACAGGTTGGACTTGATGATCTCTGAGGTCTGTTCTAACCTTGTTGATTCTATGAGGTTTTGGGTGATAGGTTGGACTTGATGACCTCTGAGGTCTTCACAGAGAGAGTTGTTAGCCATTGGAATGTGCTGCCCAGGGAGGTGATGGAGTCACCATCCGTGGAGGTGTCCAAGAGGGGACTGGACGTGGCACTTGGTGTCATGGTTTAGTAGTCATGAGGTGTTGGGTGACAGGTTGGACTTGATGATCTCTGAGGTCTTTTCCAACCTTGTTGATTCTATGATTCCACAATATTTAGCTGCCTCCAAGAGTGGCCACTTCAAACAAAAAGATGTCTTTAATACAGCTTCCCTTCCCCCTCGACTTCATCGCAGCTGCTAGCCAATAAACTTGGGAAATCCAGCTTGGATCAAGCCTGTGTTGCAGATAAATCCTAATGATCTAATCTTAGGAGTGTTTTGTGGTGTTTTTTAGATCCAGCATCTAAAATGCTGGGCACATGTGCTTTATGGTGTTCATTTCTTGAGGGTAGTGATCTGGTTTTAGCAATGGTAGCAGTAGCTCTGACAAAGCTGCTCTCAAGCACCCCTCTGCTTATACAGCAGGTTTGAGAGGGTGATGAAAACCTTTTTTTTTCCCATGTCCTGGGCTTTATTTTTAAGGTAACTACAATAAAGAGCTACAGTTGGTAAAGATGCATTTGACTTGTTGTCTCAGTTGTAGTTTGACATGAAGGAATGCAGTGAAGTTCAGTTATTCACATTAAAGTGCTCCCTGCATCTGTTTTCATCTGAGAATACTTTTCTTGGGCTGAAATATGAACATGATGAACAAAGAAGGGATGAAAATCCAGCTAATACAGACGTGCTTTGTTTTGCCAGTGCTTCTGTAGCCATTGTTTGCATTCCATTGCTGATTAAAAGTGCTGGTTTGGGGCTTGCAGGCAAAGCAGCTGAATTCAGTGAGGAGATGGCAGAAAAGTTTCCCAGAAGGATTACTGTAGGAGTGAGGAAATGTAGATAGAGGCTTAAATACAGGAATTTGAGTATGTGAGGGGAAGGAGATTGAAAATACAACTGAAAAAATCCCAGTGGGAGTGTTCTTGTTGCCTCTGTGACAGTGAAGGCAATCCTTTGAGTCTTCCTCAGCTGGCTTTCTGGATTAATCTTGAGTGCATGATGGAGGATGTAAAAGCAAGCTAAGGAGTAGCTGTTAAGTCACATCGAGCATCTGAGCTTGTGCAGTGAGCCATCAGCCAGCCAGTATTGACTATCCTGTGTAGGTGGTGCAAGGTAGCACATCAGCTCTGAGGGAAATCGCTTTGTAAGTGGTTTGACAGATTACTAACTATGTTTCTTGGGGTCCCCCTCCATGGACAATCCTGAGGAGAAGGACTTTGGGGTGCTGGGTGAGGAGAAGCTCACCCTGAGCTGACACTGTGCGCTCACAGCCCAGAAACCAGCCCTGCTCTGGGCTGATCCCCAGCAGCCTGGGTAGCAGGGGGAGGGAGGGGATACTGCCCCTCTGCTCTGCTGAGGCCCCACCTGCAGTGCTGGGGCCAGCTCTGAAGTCCCTAGCACAAGAAGGGCATGGAGTTGCTAGAGCAGGTCCAGAAGAGGCTGAGAAGGTAAGAGGGCTGGAGCACCTCTGCCATGAGGACAGACTGTTGGGGTGTTCAGCCTGGAGAAGAGAAGGCTCCAGGGAGACCTTAGAGCAGCCTTCCAGGACGTGAAGGGGGCTAGAGGAGAGCTGGAGAGGAGCTTTGGGCAAAGTCATGGAGTGACAGGGTGAGAGGTAATGGCTTCAAACTGGAAGAAGCTGGATTGAGATGGGACATGAGAGAGAAATTCTTCCCTGTGAGGGTGGTGAGGCACTGGAACAGGTAGCTCAGGAAAGCTGTGGAGACTCTAAGCCTGGCAGTATCCAAAGGCAGGTTGGATGAGGCCTTGAGCAAGCTGGTCTGGTAGGAGGTGTCCCTGCCCATGGCATGGGGTTGGAACTAGATGACCTCAAAGGTCCCTTCCAACCTCAACCATTTGATTCTGAAAGTTGTTTTTTTTTCCCCCTGTGAGGGTTTCCTAATGCTTTCAGAAGTCCCTCTGCAGCTCTTAACCTGTGCTAGCCAAAGCCTCTTGCTTTATCTGCGAGTGCATCTGGCCGCCCCCGCCCTCTCGCTCACGCTGCCTCTTGGATGTGTTGATCTTCTAGAATGAGTCTGCAGATTTTAAATGCAGAAAATGGGGGCAATGGAGGCAACCTCAGCGATGATCTAACAGCAGAAGACTGCAGCTTCTTCTTTGCACAGCCAGAACTCACCGGCAGACCTTCTATCCTACGCCCGTCCCAGAAGGAGAACTTGCCACCTAAAGGCGTGGCAAAAGCTATGAAGGTAAATTGTTGGCTTGTTTTGGGGTGGTGGGTTTTTTTTTTGGTGGGTTTGTATCAGTTCTGTTTCTTCTGTCATCTCTGCTACTGGATGCATTTGCTAGTTGGAGCTTGGGAAAAAAAATACTGTGTTCATGTTCTTCCTTCTTCCTTCCTCCCCTTTCTCAAAGGTGACCTTTCACACTCCTCTAAGAGATCCTCAGACTCGAAAGATCCTGAGTCCTGCTATGACAGACAGACTTGATGCCACGTTCACAATTGATGACTGCAGTGAAGCCTTGGTGGATGATCTTTTCTCTGCTCCTCTCAGTGATGAGTAAGTCATGTGCTCCCTGCTGGTAGTGTTCTCACTCTGGGACATGCTCAGCTTAACTCCTCCTCGTTCCAAGCCTTCTTAGATGAGAAGTAATCTTGTATTTTACAGCAAGGTCTGGTCTTGTGGGAGGTGTCCCTGACTGGGGCAGGGAGGGCTGGAGCTTAGATCTTCAAGGTCCCTTCTTACCCAAACTGTCGTACACATCTATGAAGTTCAGCTTGGATGACTTGTTTGCAGCATCAAGTTGGAGCCTAGGAAGCTGATCTGTGCTCTTTCACCAGACTCAGCTTGGCTCTCCATCTGCCAGCTATGGCTTTTTGGAGGTTTGGATATTTTTGTAGTATTGAAGCCCACCAAGGAAGTTTGTGGAAGAGAAACTAGCTGGGTGGGGAGTGTTCTGCAAGAACAAGCTTCTTTCCAATGTCAGCTGTCCTTGAAAGCAGTGACACTGGGTGTAATAGTGAACACCAAGCTCTTCCTAACTCCTCAGCAACTGGTTTCATAGAGGTGGTTTCAGATGGATAAAGAGCTTAAGAGAAAAACACATCAGGCAGTGAGCACAAAACTCCCTCCTACAGTAAGGTCTTCATGTGAGGCTTGAGCTGTTTTGAAACCAATCCTTAAAGCAAGGCCCTGAATTTCTTCCCTCCTATGTTCAGTTTTCAGATTTTTCTCCCTGTGATACCTTCTGAAGGCTTAGCTTGACTTGATGCCTTGAGTCAATGAGTATTGAGATTAAAGGAGTTCTAGGAACACAAAGATGAGTGTAACATCAGCTCCCAAGGAAGCACAAGTTTGTGTCTTTATAGGCTGGCACCTTGTAGCTCAGAGTGACTTCTGGGAGCTGCCTGGGGAAGAGCATAAAGTCTGCAGGGTTCCAGTCTGGGGTTTTGTAACCCTCCTTTACTAGAAATACTGTCATGATGGTATCAGAAATGAATATCAATGTTTAATATAGAATACATTTATTTAGGGGGAATGGAATGCAGCTGGAGGTGGGGAGGAAGTTCTTCCCCATGAGAGTGGTGAAGCCCTGGAATGGGTTGTCCAGGGAGGTGGTTGAGGCCCTGTCCCTGGAGGTGTTTAAGGCCAGGCTGGATGAGGCTCTGGCCAGCCTGATCCAGTGTGGGGTGTCCCTGCCCATGGCAGGGGGCTTGGAGCTAGATGATCCTTGTGGTCCCTTCCAACCCTAACTGATTGTATGATTTATCCTCCCAAACTGTTGCTCCTAGGAGTCAGTGAAGGTTTAGTATTTAAAAGGTTGAAGTGAATGAAAAGGGCTAGCACCAAGCTGACTTTCAGTTAGGGCATAATTGTGACAAGACATTGCTTTTGCTGTGGCATTACTAGGACAATATTTGATACACCTCAGCATATTGTTTTGGTGCTGACCCTTTTAGCCCCTTTTAGAAACTGTATTAATATCTGCCATCTAATTCCCAGGGGCAGCAAGTCTCAGATGCTTATCTTCTGCAAGGGGATGCATCCTTTTGCTGCTTTTTTAACTACCCAGTGCTCTCATCTCATTCCTGCTCTTGTTTATGGGGTGGAGGGGGATAGGTGGGCACACTTAAATGGTCTGTCATAGAATCATGGCTGGAAAAGAGTTCCATGGTTCAGTCCAACCATCAACCTACGACCACTGAACCATGTCCACACATTTTTGGAACACCTCCAGGGATGGTGACTCCCTCTCTGGGCAGCCTGTTCCAATCCCTGATTGCTCTTGCAACAAAGAAAAGTTTCCTAATCTCCAGCCTAAACCTCCCCTGACATAGACATTTGCTTCAATTTCACTCTAGTTTAGAAGAGTCCCTCTGCTCTAGCCACTGTGGAGACATTAGATGGCATTTATGCCCTGAACTTGTTGCTCACAGGAGTCAGTGAAGATTTAAGACATGAGAATGAAGTGAATTAGCAGGGCTAGCACAAAATTAAGTTTAGTTAGGGCATAATTGTGTGTGGAGACATTGGTCTTGCTGTATGTGCCCTTTCTGCTTTTAAATGTCAGGATCTGGTAGGAGGCACAAAGCTGAGGGGCAGGGAGCTATCGACTGGTGTCACTTAGGGCTGGCCTCAAGCAGTCGGGATTTGGAGCAGGTGTTTCACTCTGGGCTGGCATTTATCTGGTTAAAGACGGATGGAGAACGGGGAGGAGCCTTAGGAGCTGAGCCAGCCTGGGGCTGAGCTCTTGCAGGGAAGAGGCTCTCAAACCGGTGAGAACTTCCCCAACTCTTCCCTCCTGCTTTGCTTTCGGGGGTAGCCAAGGGGTGCTTGTAGTGAGCAGCTCGTGATCGGGTCGTGTTCTGCCGCAGATGGGGATGGTGCAGAGCACAGATAACTTCAGGAGGGACAAAACAATGGGAGGAAATCCTGTTTCAGGAAGTGATGGCTTAACTCTCTGCAGTCTGAGGCTGCAGCCTCTAAAGTTGGATAGAGTTTGGGGAAAGAGAGTAGAGAGCAAGAACTTGCAGAATACTCAGCAGCAGTGAGCACACCCAACTCTTTAATCTGTTTATTCTAGAGATTTAGCTTTCTCTTCTTACTGGAGCTGTGTTTGCCTGTGACCAGTTTGCTCTCCAGACCTGCTGCTAATTTGGAGTGCCTGAAGCCCAGGTTCTGTTTGTAGGTCCTCGCAGATGAACTGATGGTGCACGTTTTAGGGGCTAAAAATATCTGTGGAATGACCAAAGTAATGACTAGAGTGGGAGAACCTGACTCACAAACTCAGTCTGGACCTAGGCTTGTGAGTTGGTCATGACTCATAGGTGGATCTCCATGAAGATATAGTGCTAGTTGTGGCTGTGTCTGAGCTGCTCACTGGTAATGTCTCCTCTTAAGCAGTGTTTTGTTGTCTGGTGGTGTGGCAACATCCTTCTGCTGCGAGTAGAGCAGTCTCCAGTGATGGCTGGCATAAGGTGGCACAGCTTATGGAACAGATAGCTGAAGAGCACTGACTAGCTGAAGGATTCATCTCCCTGTGCTTCATGTCTGCCACAGCTCAAGCTTCTGAGTGTTTAGATGGCAACTGAATTCCTGCTGTTGTGATATTCTTCTGCTGTCAGCTGCCTTATCACAAAAATCAGGTTACTCTGAGCATGCCGAGCTACTTGTGCAGATTTCTTCCTGAAGCTGCCTTCAAATGATGGCTAGAAAAGAGCTGTAGCATGTGATTGATATGTTTTTCTTTTCCTTTTTAAATGTAGCACATGTCAACAAAAGGCTGAAGCAACCACCACAGTGTCAAGAACACAAATGCCAGAGAAGGTCAGCACAGCTGCTTACCCAGATGATGAGATGCCAGTGAGGAGTCGAGGTTCCTACAACCTGGATTTTGACAACTTAAATGACATCAATCCTTTCCAAAGCTCAGCACAGTTGCAGAATTCCCCTGTAAATCTGCAGAAGCCTTCTGGAAAAGTATCCAGCAGCCCTGAGAAAACTGAAGAGAGTCCTGATTCCCTTCTGTGGGATCAGCCAGCTCCTGCTCCAACCACAGCAAGTACAGAGCACTCCAGGGAGGAGAAGATTCTCTCCTCTGGAAAAGAGCCTGTATTGAGAGAGTTGGAGTGTGACAAAGCCAAGCTGTCCCCTAAGCAAGCCATCAGTGACTCTGTCCAGGATGTGAGGGCTGCTTTCCCAGATGACAGCCAGACTGATAATTCAGTGCAGTCAGCAGAAGCACCTGCACCTCCTGTTCAGTTGTCTGGCAGCTTAGGTCCCAGTAGCTCTGATGTAGCTGATTCTTCTAAAACTGGAGATTTGAAGCTTCAGGGTGTTTCAGTAGCAGAAAAAGCCTCCACAGAAGAGTCAAAGCCTGCAGAAGAGCTGGCTGTCTCCAAAGGGGAACCTGCAGAAAAGCCTGGTGTCACCAAGGCTGAACCAGTAAAGCTGGAATTTGACTTTGCTAACACCACTGCCAGAAAACCACCCCCTAAGAACCTAGGGAGAAGACCTGGAATTAAACCACCTTCCAAAAAAATTCCTGTTGCCAAACCCAAACCAGAGAAAACTGAAGTGCAAAATCAAACTACTGTGGAAGATGAAATCCCCGTGCCCAAAGCATCTTACACATTGGACTGGGACAAACTTGATGATCCAAACTTTAATCCATTTGGAGGAGGCTCTAAAATTTCCAGCTCATTGAAGTGTTCTAAACCTGGCCCTCAGAAAGCTCAGCTGCAAGAGCAGCAGGATAACACCTCATCAAGGGAGCCTCAGCCAGTGGAGCAGGATAAGAGACTGAGTGCCTGTGAAGCTCTGGAGAAAGGAGAACCCCAAACTCTGTAAGTAGATCTGTAGCTGAATGTGTTCCTCACTCATGAGTCAAAAGCTAGATGGTTATCTTGGAACTAGTTGATTCTTAACCTCCTTGACTTCTTCCCTCTGAGGCTGGCCAAGTCCACAGCATAGAATTTTCAGTTGGAAAAGCTCTAAGATCAAGTCCAACCAACAACCTAAGACCACCATGGCTGTTAAACCATGTCCTGAAGGGCCATGTATTGTAACCTTTAACACAGTGTGGTGCAGCAGCAAAGACCTCCTTGGGGCAACCATCCCAAGATGGCTAGCTCTGGGCAAAAAGCTTGATGAGATCTGGAGGAGCAAGGGGCAACAGGCTCCTACAGGAAGAGCATTAGTACCTTGGTCAAGTTCTCCACTCCAGGATTAGAGTAAAATGTGGAGAATCAGCTGACTGTCTTTCAGAGACAGCTAAAGCAGGCAGCAGTGCTGCACATGATGGGAAGGGACTGTGCAGTTGTGTTCTCTGAGGGTCTTGGCTGAAGTCTGAAGTGCATTGGCTTCTACCTATGTCATAGACAAGCTTGTGTTGGAAGAGACCTTAACAATTATCCAGTTCCAACCCTCCAGCCATGGGCAGGCAGCCCTCTGAAATGTGAGGTCACTGCAGCCAAGGCTGCCCTTCAATTTCACATCACTTACCAGCCCCTCCTTGTTGCTGAGGACAAGGTCCAGCACCTTTTCTTGTGGGTCCCCCGGTATCTGCTCTCTCCAGTCAAAAGGTCTGTCACTAGAGCTGCATTTTCTTGGCACCACATAAGTCTTTGAGTGAGAGAGATGTTGCGTTGCCTTTCCTGGGAAGTCCAGCTATTAATGTCAACATTGCTACAGGCACTAGCTGCTTATCAGAGCTAGCCTGGCACAAAATGTCCATCTGCCAGCAGTGTTTGTGCCCTGCTCCCTGTGTAATATGATCTGCTGCTCAATACCAAGGTGGGAAGCTTCAGTTGGTGCTGTCAGCAGGAGCTAAAGGATTGGACTCTAATGAAGTTCTGTGCTTTACGCCAACCCTCGCTGCAGTGCTTCGGAGGGAGAAGCAGACTGCTGGGAGCTCTCTTCCTAATTAAACAAGGCCTATCTTTAATGACAAAAATGAGCTTAAGGAATGGAACAGAGCAGTGTGAAGTGAATAGAAATCAGTGATAGTGCTGTGACTTTCTGCTTCTGGAGGAAGGAGAGCTTTCACTGAAGCTGTCACCAGACAAGAGAGTGAATTTACATCCCCACCCTCTGTAGAGCTTCCTGTATGGTGGCAGCTGAAGAAGCTCACCTTGAATGCTTCAGTAGATCTGGCAAGGGAGAACTGAGGACTGTGCAGCTTTGATTTTTATTTATTTTCCCCTTTCTTTTTCTTTAGGGAAATCAGCAAACAAAGTGTGGTGGAAGGCCAGCCAAGAACTCCAGATGACAAGCCAGGAGTTCAAGCAGAAGCTGAACTTCCAGGAGAAACAGCCACGGTAAAGTACAGACGAGTTCAGGGTGTTCCATCAGAGCCCTTTGGCAAGCCCACGTCTGATATTTTGTCCAAGAATTGGTGGGTCTGTGCCTCTTTAGCAACTCTAGAACAAATAGCAGGTGTGTAGACTTGTCTTTTTGAAGGTAACATCAGAGATAGCCAAATTGGTGCTTTGGGTGCTTAGCACCCTTTTTGATCGCTTACAAGGGCAAACACAAGGGTGTGGACTCCTGTATAATGTGAGCTGCACTCAGTGTTGGTAGCTTAGTGTCTCTGCCTGTGAACTTGTGATGTATTGTGGCACCTGCCCAGCTGGTTTATGACAAACCTGTGTGATCATTAGTGTGACTGTCATTGCACTTAAGTCGGCATTCTAACAGTAAAAAGGACTGTGTGGTGTGTTTTCTCCTCAGGAGAAGCAAATGAGCCCATCTAAAACATTTCCAGCTAATGCCCCCTCTCAAGATCATTTAGTGTCTGCTGACAGTGGAAAAAAGTCAATGTCTGTGGAAGAAATTAAAGCCAGTTCCCACAGAACTGAAGCAGCAGCAGATGAGCAGGCAGCTAACACTGAACCTGAGGAGGAATTCAGGCCCTCATCAGAAGGTAAGAGCAATTCTTTGGAACTGGAAAGAGATTGGTCCAAGAACCTCTGTATGCATTTCTCTACTTCAGTTCTGCCTTTGATTCTATTTCTTTTGTCTTCTGTTGCTCTTCTTAAGGGACTGCAAAGCCTCAAGTGACTAGCAGGGGGTTGAAGGCACCTGAGTGTTTCTGACTTTCCATGAATTCAGCTAAATTCAAGCAGCTGGCTGTTGGAAGCAGCTTAGCTGCCAGGAAGGATGATGTTTAGATCAATACAGAAGCAACTTTGTGCTGGAACAGTTTTGTGCTGAAAAAAGGCTCCCTGAAAAATTTCTGGGATGAAGGACTCTTTAAATAAGTGCACCAGAGCTGTGCAGCTGCCTGGATTTGTCTTGTGGATTGCTGCAGGCTGTAGCACTGCTTCAGTATTGATTTCAGAGTCACAGAATGCTAGGGGTTGGAAGGGACCTCTGAAGATTGAGTCCAACCTCCCTGCCAGGGCAGAATCACCTAGAGAAGGTCACACAGGAATATGTCCTGACAGGTTTGGAATGACTTCAGTGATGGAGACTCCACAACCTCTCTGGGCAGCCTTTTTCAGGGCTCTGTCACCCTTCAGTGAAACAAGTTCCTCTTCAGGTTTAGGTGAAACTTACCTCTTGCCCTGTCTCTGGGCACCACTGAACAAAACCTGGTCCCTTCCTCCTGCCACTTACCCTTCAAGTACTGATCAGCATTGATGAGATCCCCTCTCAGGCTGCTCTGCTCCAGACTAAAAAGCCCCAGTTCTCTCAGCCCTTCCTCATCACAGAGGTATTCCAGGCCCATCAGCATCATTGTAGCCCTTTGCTGTACCCTTTCCTCTTCAGACTGCTGTGTGGATGAGCTTCCTCCACTTGCTGTCAGGACAGCTTATTACAGAGATGGGACATTAGCCCCTTGTAGGGACATTGTGTGGGAGGATCAGCAAATGCTCTGGCAGCAGTGTAGTTGTCACTTAATGCTTGAGTGGAATCAGTGTATTGAGACACAGCTGTACCTTTGTTGTCAAATCTGAGCTGTGTGCTAGCTTTTAAAGGTCATGTTACCAATCTGATGCTTTTCTATAAGAGTAGAATATCTGAAGGGGGCTTATAGGCCATCTAGTTCCAACCCCCTGCCATGGGCAGGGACACCTACTAGAGTAGCTTGCTCAAAGTCCCCTCCAGCCTGACCTTGAACACTGCCAGGCTTTGAGCTTCTCTGCACAGCCTGTTCCAGTGCTTCATCACTCTCATGGGAAGAATTTCCTCCTCATGTCTGATCTCAATCCAGCTTCTTCCAGTCTGAAGCCATCACCCTTCATCCTGTCACTCCATGCCTTTGCACAAAGTCCCTCCTCAACTAGCTGAAGGATTTTTCAACTGTGTGTGTTTAAATTCTACATATGGTTACCAGTATCTGGGGACAAGTGGAAGCTGTAAGCTTGCTTACCTTAGAAATCTCTGCCTGATTACTTCAGATCCAGGCAGAAAGATAACATTTTCAGCAGATGAAAACCCAGAGCTGGTGAGATGGGAGCAGGGATTGATTTGCTTTGTACACATCTATTTGTTTCTGTCTGTGGGTGCTTCCCTGTGAAACAACACAACATTGCATCTTCATTGTATCATTTCCTCTTCCAGTTCTAGGAATGGGCATAGAAATAGACTATCTGGAACAGTTTGGCACTTCCTCAGTAAGTATGACTCTGAAATGTTTTGTTTGCCTCCCTGGCAGGGGTGGGAGAGGAAACTGAAACTGTCAAGCCTTAAATATTTCCCTGAAATCTCTTCACGCTGAATGTGCCCACAGAAATCTGGGTTCTGCTCCAAAGGAATGTGTCAGAAAGCCTGGGCAGGGGGTGGGAGAGGGGGAAGGCAGTGTTTATAAGCACTGTTGCTATGGATGAGAGGCCTTTGCCTTCAGTTTGCAGCTTATTTGTCATTAACAGGGGTGACATGGATGATGTTTCACCTCTCTGGTTGCTCTCAGAACATCAGGCTTTGAAAGTGCAGCATCATTGCTTTGAAAACATTTTACTTTCCTCCCCCACCCCCAAAGCTCTTTTTGTTTTTCTGGGCAGTTTCAGGAAATCTCTGGAAATAGTCTGTCAGCTCAGTTGCTCTTTCTCCTGCTTTGGGGCAGAGTAGGAGTGGCTCTGGGAGATAGCGAACTGTGGTCTGATCACACTGTGCTTGTCCTTGGGTGAGCAAAGGCAGGGTGGCACACACTCCTCATCCAGCTTGCAAACTCCTTCCCTTTCACTGTCTCCTGCTGATTGTGAGCAGTGAGCAAACGTTTGCCCTTTTGGTTCTGCTTGTGAGCAGCCTGAGCTCACTTGGTATTACATAAAGACACAAGAGTGTGGGCACTGAGCTCTCTTACATAACTTTTCTCCTGAGAACAATGAAGAATTGGCTCACCCTTTCTCCAGGGGATGATTTCTCTGCCTGTGTGGGATGTGTGTGTGTTTTTGCTGTGAAGCAGCAGATCTGCCAGTTTCTGTCTTTCTCCACTCAGTTCAAAGAGTCTGCCCTGAGGAAGCAGTCACTGTATTTGAAGTTTGACCCTCTGTTGAAAGACAGCCCAAGAAAACCAGTTTCTGGCACTGCTGAAACAAATACTCAGCTCTTGCCAGCTCCTCTTCAGAGTGGGTAGGTACTGACTCAGTCTAGGCTCTAGTGCAAAGCTTTGCAAAGAAAGGCAGCACCTGGGTGTAATGCTGTGTGTATGTGTGTTCATTTTCAGTCCTGCTGCTGATTTAAGTAAACTGCTTGAGGAAACTGAAAAGCCTGCAGTGAGCCTTCAAAAGGAAGAAAAACCCCAAGGACTGGATCTTCTGGGAACATTTACAGTTCCTGTAAGGATGTCCAGAGTGTTGTGCTTCCATGTTGATCTTCTAGGAAAGAGATGGGCTAGATTCTGAAACTAAGACTTACACAGATGTACTAAGGATGATGGAATCACAGAATGGTTTGGGTTGGAAGGGACCTTCAAGATCATCTAGTTTCACCCCCCCTGCCATGGGCAGGGACACCTTACACTAGACCAGCTTGCTCAAGGCCTAATAGCTCAAGACCTAATAGCTTCATGCTTATGAAGCTGTTATCTTAACATTCAGGTTGGATCCTTTCTAAAAGCTGTTGGTGAACTTCTAATGTGCTTTGGAAGATGATATATTGCAGCTGGTTCATTATTCTCCCATTGCACATGGTGGTGTAGGAGAATTGGAGCTGGTTTTAAGACTGCTTCAGTCAAGCCACAAAGTCTTTTAATTGCACTGCTGGGCTGAAAAGCAGTTCTTGGATTAACCTTGGTGCTCTGCAGTCTAAGGTCTGTAGTATAAAGAGCATTTTACAAGCAGATCCACTCATAGCAGCTCAGCCTGAAGTGGTGCTTTTTGTAGTGGAGGGGGGAGCAGTGTGGTGTCATCTGCTCTGATTTATCTTTGCATCCTGTTGTTACTAAGAGTCATTGATTAGAATCCCAAAGTCATTAAGGTTGGGAAAGACCTCCAAGATCATCAAACCCAACCATCAACCAGACAACACCATGCCCACTAAACCACATCCCAAAGTGCCATGTCTACATGGTTTTTGAACACCTCCAAGGATGGTGATGCCACCTCCTCCCTGGGCAGATGTTTCTGGGCTGTCACTGGTGGATAGCAATTTCTCCTCTCCCTTAAAAGTAACTCCATAGTTTTGTAAGACCTATGAACTCACAGAATCACCAAGGTTGGAAGAGACCTCAAAGATCATCAAGTCCAACCTGTCACCACAGACCTCATGACTAAACCATGGCACCAAGTGCCACATCCAATCAAAGTCATGGGAACAAAGTTCTGGGCATATTTTGCCTGTTTCAGTGTTACCATCTAATAATCTGCACATAATGGCATGAAAAATAGCCTGAAACTCTACATTTCTTTTACTTCTTTTTTTCCCCCCTCCCAGGAAACAGATTCCCTGATTCCAGATATTTCTCCACTCCCTCTTGCTGCCTTCCCAAGCACTGCAGTGGATGATGTTATAGATGTGCTAAAATACAGTCAAAAGGACATGGATGCAGCTATTGAGCTGGTTAAGAAAGAGGTATGGTGACCCTTCCAAAGCAGAACTCTTCATGTCCTGCAAGTCTCCTGTGTTTGATATCAGATCATCTAATCCAAACAGTCCCAGGTCTCTTAGCTTGTCTTCATAGTAGAGATGTTCAAGTTCTCCAATCATCCTTGCAGCTCTCTGTTGGGTTCTCTCCAGCAGATCCCTGTCTCATGAATAGGTAGTCTGAAACTGGACACAGTGTTCCAGGTGTGGTTTCAGCAGGGCAGAGCAGGAGGAGAACCTCCCAACACCTGCTGGCCACACTCTTCTTGATGCACCCCAGGATGACATTGTCCCTCTTGGCCACAGGGCACGAGGAGAGCTCCCTGTCCACTAGGACTCCAAGGTCTTTCCATGGAGCTGCTTTCCAACAGGAAGGCTTGGAATATCTTAACATTAGTCCTCTGACCTCTCATTTCAAAGAACCTTTAACCATACAGAGTTATAGAAGATATTGGTGCCACTGGGAATCATGCATGTGAAATGCATCTGAGTCTGCATCTTATTTGATGCAGGCAGTGAAGCCATTTTGATTGCTAAGCAGTTAGCTTGTTGTGGAGGAAGGGAAGTACTGTAAGCTGCCCTTCAGATTGTTCCAAGTATCAAATCTTCTCTTCCTGTGCAAGAAGTAAAGGTCATTTCTCCCTCAAAGGTTCAAGAGAAGCAGTTGGAGACTGAGGAGTGGAAGAAGAAGTATGAGAAGCTGCATGGGGAATACAAGGAAATGGGGTATGAATCCACCCTGATTTTACACATCCAATTTTAATCACTTCAGCTGCTTTTCCTAACATGTTCCATGTGTTTTCTGTGTCTTTTCAGAAAAATAGTTGCTGAGTTTGAGAGCATGATAAACCAAGTGATAGGTAGGTTCTGGATTTACACTGAGTGGCTTGGTGGGGGTGTGGGGCATGCTTACTCCAAGGTTGCTATCTGAAGCTAGCACTCTGCCTTTGTTTAGAATAAACCTGTATTTAGAATAAGCCAAACCAGGTTGGAAGAGACCTTCAAGATCATTGTGTCCAACCCATCAACCAATCCAACCCACCCAAACAGCTAACCCATGGCACCAAGCACCCCATCAAGTCTCCTCCTGAACACCTCCAGTGATGGTGACTCCACCACCTCCCTGGGCAGCCCATTCCAATGGGCAATCACTCTCTCTGTATAGAACTTCTTCCTAACATCCAACCTAAACCTCCCCTGGTGCAGCCTGAGACTGTGTCCTCTCGTTCTGGTGCTGGCTGCCTGGGAGAAGAGACCAACCTCTGCCTGTCTACAACCTCCCTTCAGGTAGTTGTAGAGAGTGATAAGGTCACCCCTGAGCCTCCTCTTCTCCAGGCTAAGCAAGCCCAGCTCCCTCAGCCTCTCCTCATAGGGCTGTGTTCCAAGCCCCTCACCAACTTTGTTGCCCTTCTCTGGACATGTTCCAGCAAGTCAACATCCTTCCGAAACTGAGGGGCCCAGAACTGGACACAGGACTCAAGGTGTGGCCTAACCAGTGCTGAGCACAGGGCAGAATGACCTCCCTGCTCCTGCTGGCCACACTGTTCTTAACGCAGGCCAGGATGCCATTGGCCCTCCTGGCTGCCTGGGCACACTGCAGGCTCATGTTCAGCCTACCATCGACCAGCACCCCCAGGTCCCTCTCTGCCTGGCTGCTCTCAGCCACTCTGACCCCAGCCTGTAGCTCTGCATGGGGTTGCTGTGGCCAATGTGCAGAACCCAGCACTTGGATGTGTTCAATCTCCTGCCCTTGGACTCTGCCCATCTGTCCAGCCTGTCGAGTTCCCTCTGCAGAGCCTCTCTACCCTCCAGCAGATCAACTCCTGCCCCCTGCTTGGTGTTGTCAGCAAATTTACTGATGATGGACTCAATGCCCTCATCCAGATCATCAATAAAGATGTTAAAGAGCATGGGGCCCAGCACTGATCCCTGGGGCACACCACTAGCGACTGGCCGCCAGCTGGATGTGGTGCCATTCACCACCACTCTCTGGGCATTCTGATAGCATTCTTATTTCAAGTGCTTCCAGGGTGAGGGTAAGGCTTCAGACAAGGCAGAGTAACACTTTGATGCATGTTCATACAGACATGCTCTCCCTTGGTAGGTCATGATGACTTCCTGAGTCAGGCATGGACACATCTGACTTTCTCTTATTCTCCAGGGCAGTCTAAGCTGCTACTTTACTTAACCTGGCACTTGTCTGTTTCTAATTGTTTCTTATCTGACCTCATTTGAGATGTCAGTAGGAGTTCTTGCTGGACAGATTTGACCTTTGCTTCAGTCTGGTTTGTGGCTTAAAAGCTAGGAGGGCATTAAATGAAAGTCTTTTATAGGTCTGTTCTCCTAGTTCAAAGCTGAACAGTCAAATCACAGACTGCTTTGGCTTGGAAGGGACCTTCAAGATCATCTAGTGCCAACTCCCCTGCCATGGGCAGGAGGGACACTTTCTACCAGGACAGCTTGCTAAAAGTCCCCTCCAACCTAGCCAGGCTCAGAGCCTCCACAACTGCTCTGGGCAACCTGTTCCAGTGCCTCATCACCCTTCTGGGGAAGAATTTCCTCTTCATGTCTCATCTCCATTGTGCTTCTTCCATGTTCCTTAGATAGTTCCAGGAAACAGATTGATGTCAGCTTTTACATGCTGCTTTAAGCCTATGGAGACACAGTTCAGGTGTGCCAACAAAAACTTGTCCTGAGAGAATGTGCTGTGCTAGTCTTGCTTGTTATCCCAGTTTCCTCAAGCATCCAGCTCTTACATGTAAGGAAAACAAAACCACTGTTGGATTCCTTGCTTCTATGACAACATTTGAGGCTCTTAGGGTGAACTCAGGTGTGGTGTTTTGATTGCCTTGCTTTGGGCAAGCACTTTATAATTAGTCTGTAATGGCATTAGGATTGGGGTGAAGGAAATAAAGCAAACAGACTGACTGCTTCTTTGCTGTCTTAGAATAGAATAGAATTAAGCAGGTTGGAAGAGACCTTTGAGATCATTAAGTCCAACCTGTCATCCAACAGCATCTAATCAACTAAACCATGGCACCAAGCACCCCATCCAGTCTCTTCCTAAACACCTCCAGTGATGGTGACTCCACCACCTCCCTGGGCAGCACGTTCCAACGGCCAATCTCTCTTTCTATGAAGAATTTCTTCCTAACATCCAGCCTAAACATCCCCTGGTGCAGCCTGAGACTGTGTCCTCTCGTTCTGGTGCTGGTTGCCTGGGAGAAGAGACCAACCCCCACCTGGCTACAACCTCCCTTCAGGGAGTTGGAGAGAGCAATAAGGTCTCCCCTGAGCCTCCTCTTCTCCAGGCTAAGCAACCCCAGCTCCCTCAGCCTCTCCTCACAGGGCTGTGCTCCAGACCCCTCCCCACCTTTGTTACCCTTCTCTGGACACCTTCCAGCAGCTCAACATCTTTCCTAAACTGAGGAACCCAGAACTGGACACAGGACTCAAGGTGTGGCCTAACCAGTGCAGTGTACAGGGGCAGAAAGCCCAGATGGTGTCCTTTGAGGGAAGAGGTTGCATTAGGAAACACTTTTTGTGCTTAGAGGGACTGAAGGTGTGGGGCTTAATCTGTCCATGCAGCAGAAGTAGGTTATTGTGGTAGCATAAAACAGGTGTAACCCTGTCAACTCCACTTTCTTTAGGGGATGCTCAGAAGCAGGAGGAGTCACTAAATAAGAAAATACAGAAGGTGGAGGAAGAAAAGCAACAAGCCATTTCAGACCTGCATTCCATGGAGAAATCTTTCTCTGAACTCTTCAAACGATTTGAGAAGCAGAAAGAAGTGCTGGAGGGTTACCACCAAGTAAGATGCCTGAATGTAGACAAAGCCCTTCTGAGGCTTGAGAGGAGCCTCAGTGAAGAGGAGCAGCTGCTCCTTAGCTCACAGAGGCACCACCTGAAAACCAGGGGCTGAGGTGTGGTTGACTGAAAGGTTTAAAATGACTAGTTTGTATTTAGTGCCTGGCTTTAAAGAGTGATGATGATCTCTGCTAGGAGCCAAAGTTCCTTCAGACAAGGAGCTGTTCCTTGCTGCATGCACAGCACTTGTCTGCTGGTCAGATGAACTCCTGTGCAGGCAGCTTGCTCCCCTTACTATTACAAGTCAAAATGGAAATAGTTTCTTAGGTCATCTTCAGCTTGAACCTCTCAATTTGGTACAGCTAGGTTTCCATTCATAGAGTCCTAGAACAGTTTGGGTTAGAAGGGACCTTCAGGATCATCCAGTTCCAACCCCTTGCTATGAGCAGAGACACCTCCCACTAGCCCAGGTTGCTCAAGGCCTCATCCAGCCTGGCCTTGAACACCTCCAGGGAGGGGGCAGCCACAACCTCCCTGGGCACCCTGTTCCAGTGGCTCCCCACCCTCACTGTAAATAATCTTTGTAGTATCCAATATTCCCTCACTTTGTGTCTTCTCACCCTGTGTTCAGAAGATTCTGCTGTAGTACAGAGCAGCACTTTGGGTGCTAAATTCAGGGGCTGGAAATCAGTAGGGAAGCTTAGCACTTGGTTCTAACAGTTCCAGCTTGCTAGAACAGCTAACAAAGGATGTCCTGTGCCTAGCAAGGTAATCTTCCTGCTGTTGATGTTGGATTCATTTACATCAGGGTCCAATACCTGCTTCTTTCCCTGGGTTCTCTGAAGTACTTTTGTTTCTAGCTATCCTTAGGACAACTGCAAGCTAAGGCAAGGTTGACTTTAAGAAGTTCAACCCACTGATTGGTGACCTCAGTTTGTGTCCTTTCCCCTTTCCCAGATTGCTCCTGAATAATAAGCAGCACACTGGGCGGGAGGTGGGCTGGATGAATCTCAGTTTGCCCAGTGAAGACAGTGGGAGGGGGAAGCTTCAGTCCTGTGGAGGTCTGGGACTGCAGTGGTCCTTGTCGGTCTGATGAGCAAACAGTGCCACTTAGGTGCAGTCTAACAGCCCAGCTGTGAAGCACACAAAGCTAACTGAACTTCTTTGGGTTTGGGACAGAATGAAGAAGCTCTGAAAAAATGTGCTGAGGAATACCTGGCTAGAATCAAAAAAGAGGAGCAGAGATATAAAGCACTGAAGGCACATGCTGAAGAAAAGCTGCAGCAGTAAGTACCATGGCAGGAAGCTAAGTACTGGGAGTGCAGTGTTGTCTTCATTCGCTTTAAAAGCTCAGAGTGCATCAGGCTGGAAGGGACCCTCAAAGCTCAGCTTGTCCAACTGCCCTGCAGTCAGCAGGGACATCTCCAACTAGATCAGGCTGCCCATGGCCACATCAAGTTTGACTTTGAATGTCTTCAGGGAGGGGGCCTCAACCACATCCTTGGGCAACCTGTTCCAGTATTTCACTACCCTCATGGTACAGAACTTCTTCCTGTTGCCCAGCCTATATCTCCCCTGCTCCAGTTTCAAACCATTGTCCCTTGTCCTGTCACTCCAAGCCCCTCTAAACAGTCCCTCCCCAGCCTTCCTGTAGGTCCCCTTCAGATACTGAAATGCAGCTCTAAGGTTTTCCTGGAGCCTTCTCTTCTCCAGGCTGAACAGCCCCAACTCTCTCAGCCTGTCCCCATGGAGGAGTTTCCCCAGCCCTCTGATCATCTTCATGGCCTCCTCTGGACCCACTCCAGCAGGTCCATGTCCCTGTGTAGGGAGTCCTATAGCTGAGTACAGGACTCCAGGTGAGGTCTCACTGGAACAGAGAAAATGTTCATTAATACCAACACTTGGCTTAAAACTTCTGGTGTGGGGATGAATCCCATGTGGCAGCAGGTGTTGTGACTCTGGTCAGTGTTGCTGAGCTCTCTGATGTGGACACCAGCTTGCTTCCCTTGCAGAGCCAACGAGGAGATCGCCCAGGTACGGAGCAAGGCCAAGTCGGAGGCTGCCGCGCTGCAAGCCACTCTCCGCAAGGAACAGATGAGGATACAGTCCCTGGAGAAGAGCCTTGAGCAAAAGGTTGGTTGAAAGCCCATGGGTGAACCTCTTCAAGCTGTTGCCTTAAGCTAGGTTAAAAAAACCATCTTGTAGCAGTGCTGGTTCTGGTGGCTGCTGGCAGACATTGGGAAATAGGCTCTGAACCTGAAGCACAACTCATGTCAAACCTTCTCTCAGCCAGACTCAGCTGTTCAAGGCCTTGTCCAGCCTGGCCTTGAACACTCCAGGGAGGTGGTTGAGGCCCCGTCTCTGGAGGTGTTTAAGCCCAGGCTGGATGAGGCTCTGGCCAGCCTGATCTAGTGTGGGGTGTCCCTGCCCATGGCAGGGGGGTTGGAACTAGAGGATCCTTGTGGTCCCTTCCAACCCTGAATGATACTATGATACAAAAAGATACCTCCAGGGAGGAGGCACCCACAACCTTCCTGGGCAGCCTATTCCTGAGTCTCACCAGCCTCATACTGCAGAACTTCTTCCTAAGATGCAGTCTAACCCTGCTCTGCCTCAGCTTCAAACCATTCCCCTTTGTCCTGTCTCCAGACACCCTTATGAAAAGCCCCTCTGCAGCCTTCCTGTAGGATCCCTTTCAGGTGTGGGAAGGCAGCTCTAAGGTCCTCCCAGACTCTTCCCTCCTCCAGGCTGAAGCAGCCCAGCTCCCTTAGCCTCTCCTCATAGCAGGTGTTCCAGCCCTCAGTTTCGTTGTGGCCTTCCAGAGTAGATGTACACAAGTCCCTGGTGTGGAGATGGGCTTTCTGTTGCATTCTGTTAGCCAGCATGATTTGGGGTGAGCTAGCTCTCTGTTGATGTGGCATAACTCACACACCTGAAACTCACCTTTTTCTTTTTCCCCCCCTTCTGTTTTCAACAGACAAAAGAAAATGATGAGCTAACAAAAATCTGTGATGACTTGATCTCCAAGATGGAAAAAATCTGATAGCTTCACTCTCTTGTAAATATGTCCAGTTTCTGACTTGCTGTCCTGTGTGTCCACTCACTTTGTATGTATGTTGGGAAGAAATAAAAGTCTTGGTTTGCACTGCTCTTGCACCTTGCCTGTCTCTCTTGTAGATCCCAGTAAGCTTCAGCTCAGGTGCTGCTTCCAGGAGGTAGCAATGTCTTCTGGGACACTTCTCTATCTCACCCAAAGGAAAGACCTTAATTGTCTTCCCCTCAGTCTTTCCCTTGCATAAGAACAGCAGGGTTCTGTCCCCGTGGCCTGGCTGAAGGGAGGGGCAGCAGGGGACATGTCTGTGTTTTGGACTGGGTGGAATCAGAATTGTTTGGGTTGAGAAAGACCTTTGAGATCAAGTCCCACCGTTAACTCTGCCAAACCATGGCCCTCAGCACCATATTTCTGCCTCTGAAACACCTCTGGGGAGGGGGATTCAGCCACCTCCTTGGGCAGCCTGTTCCAGCCTTTGAGAACCCTTCTTCTCCCAGGCAACCAGCACCAGAACAAGGGGACACAGTCTCAAGCTGCGCCAGGGGAGGTTTAGACTCGAGGTGAGGAGGAAGTTCTTCACAGAGCGAGTCATTCGTCATTGGAATGTGCTGCCCAGGGAGGTGGTGGAGTCACCGTCCCTGGAGGTGTTCAAGAGGGGATTGGATGTGGCACTTGGTGCCATGGTCTAGTCATGAGGTCAGTGGTGACAGGTTGGACTCGATCCTCGAGGTCCCTTCCAACCTAAGTTACACTGTGATACTGTGAACCCTGTCAAGGGAGAAGCTTCTTTTATCCAACCTAAACCTCCTCTGGTGCAATTTGAGGCTGTTTCCTCACTCCTGGGGAAGAGATGATCAACCCCTACTTGCCTCCAGCCTCCTTTCAGGGAGTTGTAGGGAGCAATAATGGTATCCCCTTGGCCTCCTTTTCTTTAGGCTGAGCAACCCCAGTTCCCTCAGCTGCTGCTCAGAAGACTGTTAGACACACTGCTCTGGGGCTAAGTGTTGACACAAACCTGCTGGTTTGCAGTGGATCAGCTTGCTGTGAAGCCTTACTCTTTACGTCTTGCAGCAAAAGGGGTAGAAAAAGGCAGCTTCGTGGCACTGAATAGCAGCAGCAGACTCAACCCATGACAGACGTAAGCCCAGGTGTGGAGGGGCTGTGTTGGCGTCTGCTGCCCTGCAATGCTAGACCTCCCCACACGATGTCGCTGCTGCTCTGTGGCAGGATCAGCCCGGGCTGGGCTCCAGCACCTTGACGAGCTGGGGGCTGTGCCTTTGGCTGGGCTTGACGTTAATCAATAATTGCTATCATAGATTTCTGTGGGAAAGAAGCAAGAGCTGCGAAGTGACCTGTCCTGAAGCTGTCTCCCCTGCCTGTCCAGGTGTCAGTGCTGTGCCATTCATGCCATGCTCTCCTTACAGGGCTATTCAGTTTCTCAGCACTGTCAGGGGTATTGCTTGTGGGAACTTCATCCTTCTGACAACTAACCAAATAATTACTTGAGTACCTCTTTCAGCTGGGTTTTGCTGTGGTTTGTTGCTGTGAAATCCAGCATGTGTTAAAGAAATGAATCACAGGGATTTGGATTTGCATTCTTGTAAGTATAAGGAGCTGAGGTTTGGGTTTTAGCTTGGTTACCAGCAAGCAAAATACAAAGGAGAGAGCTTTAACCTGGAGACTGCAGGAGAAATCATTTTGAGTTCCAGGCTGTCTAGAATAGAATAGAATTAACCAGGTTGGAAAAGACCTTTGAGATCATTAAGTCCAACCTATCACCCATCACCACCTAATCAACTAAACCATGGCATCAAGTGCCTCATCCAGTCTTCCTAAACACCTCCAGTGATGGTGACTCCACCACCTCCCTGGGCAGCACATTCCAATGGCCAATCACTCTTTCTATGAAGAACTTCTTCCTCACATCCAGCCTAAACCTCCCCTGGCACAGCTTGAGACTGTGTCCTCTTGTTCTGGTGCTGGTTGCCTGGGAGAAGAGACCAACCCCCTCCTGGCTACAACCTCCCTTCAGGGAGTTGCAGACAGCGATAGGGTCTCCCTTGAGCCTCCTCTTCCCCAGGCTAAGCAACCCCAGCTCCCTCAGCGTCTCCTCACAGGGCTGTGCTCCAGACCCCTCCGCAGCCTCGTTGCCCTTCTCTGGACACCTTCCAGCAACTCAACATCTTTCTTAACCTGAGGGGCCCAGAACTGGACACAGGACTCAAGGTGTGGCCTAACCAGTGCTGAGCACAGGGGCAGAACGGCTCAGGTGAGTCTGTGGATCTCTGTCTCCACCACTGTGCTGAGAGGGATCTGAGCCATGAGGTGCTGGTAGAGGATGTTGATGAGCCCCAGAGCTCGTGGGAGGTCACGGGCAGTGTGCTCTCTGTAGGACACAGGGCAGAGTGAGCCAGCACAATTTTCAGCCTGTGATGTGCAAAAGACTAAGTGGCTCCATGAGAGGTGGATGTGTGCTGCAGGTTTGGAGTCTTTAGTTGCTAGTTCATACCCATTGGGTGTGCTGCAATTGCTGTCTGCTGAGCTGCATGTTAATACAGAATCATAGAATGGTTTCAGTTGGAAAAGACCCCCAAGATCATCAGGTTCAGCCATCAGCCATGGCTATTAAACTGTGATTCTAAAGACACCTTTGCAAATCTTGCTGAAGGAAGCTGGTGTCACTCCACTGCAATCCATCCCTCTAGCTGAGGGCTAACTTTCCCCCAGCACACAGAGCTGTTGTAGGTGGGAATCCAGACATTTCCTGAGCCCAAGACATTCTTGCAAGTGACCTGGGTTTTACTGGGGCTTGGAATTGCCAAGCTGCTTGAAATGACTTTTGAGAGGTTCTCCCAGACCAAAACTTGCTGAGTGAGAAGGAGAAGTAAAGCAGGGATTTTATTTCCTCCCTAGTCTCCTCTTGGCAGCCACTGGTGAGGAAATGAGAAGCTGTTTAGTTTTGTTTCTTTTTTTTGTTTCCCCTGACCCTTTTTTGCTGTCAGACCTTTCTGCTTGCAGAGAGGGTGGGGTTTTATGTCTCAATGCTTCTTGTGGCTTGCACACCAGCAGGTGACTGGCTGCATAGTAAATTTGGAGATGACCTGGAAAAAAACCATCCCAACCCTGAATATGCTGCACTCTCTTAGGAGCTGGAAGAACATATGCTCCAACCCCTGTTTGTCTGTATATTGACTGCTGCTTCCAACTGCCAAGGACTGCATGTACACTTCTGCTTCAAAAGCACTTTGTGTGTGCTCCTGACAGGAGGCACTCTGGCTCCCAAGTGCTGCCAAGGAGCCTTGTTAGACAGGGAGGGATTTTCCTTTCCATTCCCCTTTGCTGTCCTCTCTGCCCCTCTCCTCTCTCTCTTCTGTCCTCTCTGCCCCTTTCTCCCTCTGACACAGAATCTAGGGTGAGAGGCTGCTCTGTGCAGAGGGGGCAGTTTCAGGCTGGGCACTCAACACTGCCCTTCATGCCCTTCAGTTGGGAGCACCTCTCTATAGAGATAGGTTGAGAGTTGGGGCTGTGAATTCAACCTGGAGAAGAGAAGGCTCCAGGGAAGCCTTAGAGATGCTTAGCTCCTTATCTGTGGATAGCTGAGGATGGGCACCTGGGACACGTGGCTGTGGTCAGCCAGGCTCACATCTGGCATGGGGGAGCTAATGTGGGCCTGCATTCATGAAGGCAGTGGGTTGGATCTGCTCATGAGTGAATGAGGGAAGCAAGCAGGGAGCAGCCAGTCTCCATGCAAGGTGAGCAGTGGGTGCACTGCTGCAGCACAGCACACGATGCCTCTTGTCTGATGAACTCAGCCAAGGGAGCAGAGGGGCTGGGGCTGGCTGTTGTGGCTCAGCAGCATCTTTTAAACCTTCACTAGGAGGCATTTTTAGACAAGACAGGGTAGGAATGTCTGGCCAGCCTGATGGCTCTGTGGGCAGCCTGGCTGGAGCTCTGCCAGCCGAAGGATGGAGGAGGCACCTGACGTGAGGAATTTATCACAAGGCTCTGACTGTGAAATTCTGCTGGTGTGAGAGCACTGAGGAGGGGAGAGATGTTTGCTCTCATTGTTTTTCTGCATGAAAACCCACAGGTTTTCCTTGGCTGCTTCTGCAGCACGTTTGAAAACAGGAGAAAACGTTTCTTAGGGAGCAGCCAGCGGTGGGCAAGGAGCCCCTCAGCCCCCAACCTCTTTCCATTGCCTCTTGCATATTTCTGTCCTATTTCTTTTGGCCTGGGCTCTCATTTAGGCCCTTGCTTCTCCAACTCTTTGCTAAAGGGGTAAACAGAATGAAATCCCATGGGGCTGTGCAGACTTGGGCCTGGCCAGGCTCGTTAAGGTCTCTGCTGACTTGCTTTGTGTGCTGCACTGGCTAAGAGCTCTGCTTTTGCAGTAGGTGGGAGCCTGGTGGTGTTTGTGGTGTGTTTCCTCCTGCAGAAATAGCAGGAGACGTTTACTCCAGTAAAGGGTTGTGTGCTGATGTCTTAGATATCAGTTCTTCAGCTTTCAGTGGTGGTGGATAGGATGTACGTGGGTTCAAACTGAGTCATAGAATGGTTTGGTTTGGACCTTCAACATCACCTTCTGGAGGGTAGTGAGGCTCTAAAGAGGGATATGCCCAGGCTGGGTAATGGGCTGAGGCTGAGGCCAAGGGCTGGTTTCTGCAGTTGGGTCACAACCACCCCAGGCTTGGGACAGAGCAGCTGGGAAGCTTCCCAGAAGAGAAAAACCTGGGGATGTTGGTCAACAGCCGGCTGAAGATAAGCCAGTGTGTGCCCAGGTGGCCAAGAAGGACACCAACATCAGGGCCTGGATCAGCAGTAGCGTGGACAGCAGGGGTAGGGAAGTGATTGTGCCCCTCTACTGGGCACTGCTGAGGACACAGCTTGACTCTTGGGTTCAGTTTTGGGTCCCTCACTCCAAAAAGGGCATTAAGATGCTGGAGCAGGTCCAGAGAATGGCAGTGAAGCTGATGAAGGGTCTGGAGAGGAATAGCTGAGGGAGCTGAGGGTGTTTAGTCTGGAGAAGAGGCTGAGGGGAAACCTCACTGCTCTTTACAGCTCCCTGAAAGGAGACTGGAGCGAGGTGGGGCTTGGTCTCTTCTCCCTAGGAACAAGTGATGGGAGGAAGTGGCCTCAAGTTACACAATGGGAGGTTTAGGTCAGAAATTAGAAGAATCTTCTTCCCTGGAAGGGTTCTCAAAGACTGGAGCAGGCTGCCTGAGGAGGTGGTTGAATCTCCATCCCTGGAGGTGCTGGAACAAGACAGAGATGTGGTGCTGAGGACCATAGTTTAGCACCAGCCTTGGCAGAGTTAATGACCCCATGATCTTAAAGGTCTTTTCCAACCAAGAGCTTTTCATTGCATGCTCCCGCAGGCAGAGGTGTGCTGCACGTCAGTCCAGGCTGTAGGTGGTGCTGCTGGCCCAGGAAAGCAAATCCGGGCTCTACTCAGCCTAATCAAAGCTGCAGCGTGAGGTGAGCCGGTCTAAGGAAACCAGGGCAGCTCAGAGCCGTGGCAGCACCTCGAGGGGTAAACCCTGAGCTGGTGCCAATCGCTGACCGGTCAAAAATGGGATGAAGAGAGACAGGGTCAGGTGATGGAGGGCCACCATGGGTTTCATGGACACAAGACCATCTCCTCTGGCTGTCCTCTGCAGACCCATACCTGCCCCTGCTGAAGCAGGTTGGTGATTTGTCTGGGCCAGTTCTTCTCAGGCAAAGGCTAGAGGCTCTGGCAGGAGATGTTGCAAGAGATTAGGACCGACTGAACCTCAGAGAAACATCTTCCCAATCCCCATTCCATGGTTTCAACCCTGAGGACTTGTGGTTTTTTTCCCCCCCCCAGACCTCTTATTTTCTGTTTGGTTCCTGCTGGCTCTCACAACCAGCTAATCTTGTTAGCAAGAAATGCAAGCAGCTCTCTCTTGAATTCCTGCTAGATGTGGTGGTTTGGGGAGAGAAACCCAGAAGCAATTGAGCTGTCATGGGGTCATGAATGATCACCTCTCCACTGAGCTATGGCTTGTGAACCCTCTGCAGAGGAGAGCTCAGCAGCAGTTGTAATTGAGATCCAAGGCTGCTATTGCAGAATGAGATGTCCCCCAGCACCAGATCCTCTTTCACTGCCATCCAACATGCTGGGGAACAAGACATGGTCTGCTTGGAACCAGTCTTGGTAGCGCCTCGTAGCAGTGAGTTTCACAGATGAGCTGGGCAGTATTTAAAGCATTTCCTGCTGCTGCTAACATCTCTGCAGCTGGCCAGGTGCCTTCAGCTTTCCTGTAGCTTTCTAGCCTATGTAAAACAGAGCCAAGGTGACCACATGGAGGCTTGGGCTTGCCTGCTGCCACCTGCCAGGAGGTTTTCTGCCCCAATACACTTGCCTAGCACTGCACACCCTCGCAGATTGCATCAGGCTGGGAGGGACCCTCGAAGGTCATCTTGTCCAACCCCACAGCAGCCAGCAGGGACACCTCCGACTAGATCGGGCTGCCCAGGGCCACATCAAGTCTCATCTTGAATGTCTCCAGGGAGAGAGCCTCAACAACATTTCTGGGCAACCTGTTCCAGTGTTTCACCACCCTCAGCGCACAGAGCTTCATCCCTCAGCCTTTTCTGTGTGGAGCTGCTTACAGAGCAGCTTTCTGAGCCCTTCTTCCGTCCCGTGCCCGGCACTGGCAGTCCTGCTACTACAGCAGCAGTCTGGGATGGTTCACATTGGGTAGTTTTTTTGTCACACGGCTCAAGGTAATGCTGAAACTTCAGGGCCCTTTCTTTAAGGGCTGGCAGGACTCCACAAACCCTGAATCAACACCTTCATCAGCCCCTTCAAGCACATCCAGCCAGCCAGCCCTCCTTGACTCCGTTTCAGGCTTGCAAAGATGTTTTCTTCTTCGCCTTCCCTCTCCGAGAGGAAGTTTAGCTCAGAATGCTGCTGAAACTCAAGACCTGCCCCCCTCCCAACCCCCCCTCCCCCTTGCCCAAAAAAACCCAGAGGCACAAAAGAGGCCTTAAAGACACCGAACATGCAAATAATTGAATGTTTTCATAGGCAGAAGAATGGCTGCTTTTAGGAACTCATCCTAGAACACGCCGGCGGTAGAGGCTTTGGAATGAGGGCCTCCCAACAGCATCAATAAAGGGAAAAGGTCCAACAAGAAAGCTAAACACTGCTGCTGCCTGAATATAGCCTTTCATTCAGCCTCCCCACACCATTCCAGCCTCACTTTGGAGGGTTTTCTTCTTCCCTCTCTCTCTCTTTTTTTTTTTTTGATAAATGATGGAATTTGTGTTTTTTGGCTCCCGTTCAAGAGTTTATGTATTTATATTTTTGCTCCCTGATTTCCTCAAACATTTAATTTCCTATGTTACTTGATGGTCTCTGCTGGAAAAAATATCATCAGTTTTCTGGGGCTGCTGTGCCTGCCCTGGGAAGGGAGGCTTTTATTTCGGGTTTTGAAGATGCAGTGGGGCTGAAGCCATCCATGGGAAGATCTCTTCTTCCAGCTGAGGTGGTTCGGTGACTCTGTGGCTCCAGGGAATGGTTTTGTTTAGCACAGAGCACCAGAGAATATCACAGAATAGAATATCACAGAATAACCAAGGTTGGAAGAGACCTCAAGGATCATCGAGTCCAACCTATCAACACAGACCTCATGACTAGACCATGGCACCAAGTGCCACATCCAATCCCCTCTTGAACACCTCCAGGGACGGTGACTCCACCACCTCCCTGGGCAGCACATCCCAATGGCGAACGACTCGCTCGGTGAAGAACTTCCTCCTCACCTCGAGTCTAAGCCTCCCCTGGTGCAGTTTGAGACTGTGTCCTCTTGTTCTGGTGCTGGTTGCCTGGGAGAAGAGACCAACCCCTTCCTGGCTACAACCACCTTTCAGGTAGTTGTAGAGGGCAATGAGGTCACCCCTGAGCCTCCTCTTCTCCAGGCTAAACAATCCCAGCTCCCTCAGCCTCTCCTCACAGGGCTGTGCTCAAGGCCTCTCCCCAGCCTTGTTGCCCTTCTCTGGACACGTTCAAGTCTCTCAATGTCCTTCTTAAACTGAGGGGCCCAGAACTGGACACAGTGCTCCAGGTATGGCCTAACCAAAGAAGAGTACAGGGGTACAATGACTTCCCTGCTCATGCTGGCCACACTATTCCTAATGCAGGCCAGGATGCCATTGGTTTTGTTGGCCACCTGGGCACACTGCTGGCTCATGTTCAGGTGGCTGTCGATCAGTACCCTCAGGTCCCTCTCTGTTTGGGAGCTCTCAGCCACTCTGACCCCTCCAGAATAGAATAAAATAGAATAGACCAGACCAGGTTGGAACAGACCTTCAAGATCAGCGCATCCAAACCATCAACCAACCCAACCCACCTAAACAACTAACCCATGGCACCAAGCACCCCATCAAGTCTCCTGAACACCTCCAATGATGGTGACTCCAGAGAAGGCACTCAGCATCACCAGAAGAAAGTAAGCCATGGTAACTGGGAGCAGAAGTAGGAAGCAAGTGTGTGGAGAACAAATTAGTTAGGGAGAGAGCAAAAAAATGGTGAGGGGTAAAATGATGCACTGGAAAAGTGCAGTTAGGGAGCAGATCACAAGAGTGATTTTACCTCACCTGTCAGCCACCATGGTGCCCTCTCTGTGTGACCAAGGGGGACCCCCACCCAAGGCTGGGGCCAGCAGGCAGGGTTTCTCAGGCTGCTGTTGTTCCTGTCTGGATATTTTTTCCTGGAATGAGAGGCATTTGAATCTGGACACCCTGATCCCTACAGCCCTGAGGAATGCTGTCTTTTGAGAAGCATCATTTGGCTCTCTGATGTCTTCACTCCCAATGTGTCTCAAGCACACTGAGACAAGAGGGTTTTGGGACCCAAACCCCTGAACCTAATGCCACAGATATAAATATCCCTGCTCCTGCAGGGCTGGGAAGTCATAAATTCTCCTGCCCTGACCACCAGCAAATTACTCCCCTCACGAGGTGACTCCTCATCAGTTCCTAGTGGATGAAGTTGCAGTGATGCAAAATGACAGGACCTGTCTCAGCTGTGCATCACAGAGAGAGGTTACTGAGAGGCTGAGGATTTGTGATTTCCCTGATGCTTGGCTGGCTGGGAAGCAAGCCACATGCTCCAGCCTTTTGCAGAGTGGAGGACTGAGTGTTCTTGGCACCATGGCAAGGAAAAAGAGGTGAAGTCCTGGCCTGACATAGGATTGGACATCTGAATGGGCAAACAGCAGCAGCAGGGCCAGTTGAATCTCCCCTGTCAGCAAGTCAGGTGCTTTGTGGCCAGGGGACAGCATTCCTAGGGTTCAGGTCAGGTGAGTCTGCTCCTGTCACCAGTCCTGCTTCTTGCAACAGCCTGAGCCTGCCACCCCTGTGTCCAGCAAGATCTGATCTGGTTTGAGTCAGCACAGCACTGCAGAAGGAAGGGAAGGCCCCCTCCCAGTGAACACCAGGGGATATCTGCTCCAGCAGACCTCATTCCCAGTCTATTCACTGAGGGGGCTTGGGAATGTGCCATGGCTTGGTGAAAGTGATCTACTGGGAAGTGTAACAAGTCCTCCTTGTCTCCTAAGCCCCCCACATGCACAGTGTGTTTGTGGTCTTGGAGACCCTGCGTCCAAAACCTTCCTACACCCTGAGCACATCAGGAAGGGTCAGGCTTGGGCTGTGCTGCAAGAGATGCACAGAGGGCTGTGGGGTCCAGGAATGAGCTGCCTTTGCTGGCAACACCTTTGGCTGGGTAGAGATCTGCCTGTGCACTGGAACAATCCCTTTCTGACAGAACTCTGTCCAGTGCATCATCTCCAGACCTCAGCTAGATGCATCCTCACAGCCCAGGGCTCCATGACTTAGGAGTTATGGTGGAAACCAAACCTTTTGTTGCATTGGAAAGGAAGCCCTCAGTAAATCACCAGCTGTGAGCCTAACTCAGCAGGGTGAGACTGCTCAGCCTGCCAGGAAACCCACAGCCCTGCAACACTTTTATTTCTGGCCAAGCCCCAGGGTTAGTTCCCCACACCCCACCAGGAGCTCTGCCAGGGGCTTGGACCAGCCTTGGAGCTGAGCTTGCAGGGAGAAGTCCACTTGTGTCCCAGGCTGCCCCTAAGACTTTGGCTCAGGGAGAGACCTGCATGGGGTCTGAAATGAAGCAATGGACATGCCAGCCTGCATGGTCTACCCAAGATGGGGCTCATGCCTGGAGGAATCCCTTGTGCACAGTTCCAGGATGCAGGTCAGGATGGAACAGGTTGCCCAAAGGTGTGATGGTGGCCTCATCCCTGGAGACATTCAAGGTCAGACTTGATAGGGCCCTGAGCAACCTGATCTAGTTGGAGATGTCCCTGCTTACTGCAGGGGGGTTGGATAAGATGACCTTTGAGGGTCCCTTCCAACCTGGTGCATTCTGGTTTAAAGGTGGGGTTGGGTTGACAGTTGGACTTGATGATCTCAGAGGTCTTTTCCCACCCAAGTGATTCTACAATTCTATGATATCTGAACCTCCTCTCCCATGATGAACCTTTGCCTTCTTGCATTTGTGTTGTGCTGTGGGACCAGAACAAGAGGACACAGTCTCAAGCTGCACCAGGGGAGGTTTAGGCTGGATGTTAGGAAGAAATTCTTCACAGAAAGAGAGATTGGCTGTTGGAATGTGCTGCCCAGGGAGGTGGTGGAGTCACCATCACTGGAGGTGTTTAGGAAGAGACTGGATGGGGCTCTTGGTGCCATGGTTTGGTTGATTAGATGGTGTAGGGTGATAGGATGGACTCCATGATCTCAAAGGTCTTCCCCAACCTGGTTAATTCTATTCTATTCTTAAAAAAATATGCATTTTGGGTAGGAAATCTTGGATGTTCTGAAAGCTGGTCTAGAAAGGAGCCTGGGCCCAAGAGCCACTGGCATGGTGACCTCTCAGCAGCTCAGCCAGGTGCAGGTTCAAGCCTTAAACACATCAAGCTGACATACAAGATCTGGCTCCCCAGAACAATTCATTCTCTGAAAACCCTTTGATGCTTCAACAGTTTGTCCCAAACCCTCCCAGGAACAACCCCTAAAATATTGGAAATTCCTGTGGGACGAAACTCCTGTGAAGCTGGAGCTTGCACTTAGGGAAAGCAAACACCAAAATGCCTTGTGGGTAGCTTTGTGTTTTTTCTCCCCTAATTAAAGTTTCCTGGTTTTTCTTTTTTGCCACAGTGTCAGGGATGCTTTCAAGAGCTGAGTCCCTGCAAGAGCCACAGCATCCAAACAGGCCTGCAGCTCCCCCATGGTGGGGAAGGGGATCATAGAGCTCTGGAATGGGTTGGAGTGGAAGAGACCTCAAAGATCATCTAGGTCCCAATTCAGAGGAAGAATTTGAGTGACCAGCCAGCACCTGTGGGGGAGATTGGAGTAGTTATCAATTTTAGCCCTAACAACCGGGGGGCCACCAGGCCCCCCGGCCTTTGTTGTCACCACCACCATCACCCAGTGTGCACCAGGGGCACTCACCAGTGATGAGAGGAGGATCCTCAGCCCAGATGGGCTCAGCTTGGGGCTGCTGCCTTTCCTGGCAGGAATAAAAAGGGGAGTGGGTGGGGAGGGCCAAGTGGCCACACCTGGGGTGGGAGGAGACCACAATAGAGCCCAGGTGCTCTGGGATATGAGGGGGAAATGGGGTGGAAAAGAGGCAGAGGGTGAGAGCAGTGTTCTTGAGAAAGAATGGAGATTGAGGTAGTATTCACACATGAATTGTTGACTTCTGGTGATTGCTAGATGCTTGACATGGCCACTTTCAGGATGCTCCACTACTCTTGGGTATTAGACGATTTATTGGCAAACCCAAACATGATTTTGATAGGCCAATATTAAGCTCCATAAACAACAACAAAAAAGCCCCCACAGCTTCTGCTGAGGTAATTGTATAGCTATCATCTCAGGGAACTCTTGATCTCAACCCAGAGGGTTTTCTTTTGGGGTTGTCCTGCCCATCTGTGTGTGTGGGAGGGGGCTTGCTGCTGGGAGCAGGCTGTGTGATCCTGAGAGTCTTTTCCAACCTGTTTCTGTGATTCTGTGATTCGTTCATAGATTCATAGAATCACTTAGGTGGGAAGGCACCTTCGAGATCACCCAGTTCCAACCCTCTGCCTTGGCCAGGGACACCTCCCACTAGCCCAGGTTGCTCAGGGCCTCATCCAACCTGGCCTTGAACACCTCCAGGGAGGGAACATCCCCAACCTCCCTGGTGGGCAACCTGTTCCAGTGTCTCACCACCCTCACTGGAAAGAATGTCTTCCTAATCTCCAGTCTCAATCTCTCCTCAAGATGTGTGTGGACATCCAGGTTACTACTGAGCACAGTCTGTGGGAGGGGAACAAAGGCTGCTCCTGACACGGCTACGGGCACCTCTTGCGGAGCACTGATTGTTGCTGTGGTTTGCTCGCCCCCCTGCATCAATGGGACACTGTCAGGAGGAAACAAAGATCTGCATTTTTAATTCATGTTCTTCCTGGCAGATATAAAATGTGCTGCTTTGTTGGAAAGCTTTGGGGTTTATTTTTAATAGCAGTGTGGGACGTCAGGAAACATTCAGGTTTCAAGCCCTGCACAGTGGCACAATTCACATCTCAATGAGGTTTGAGGGAGGGCTTCCTCTGGCCAGCAAGGTGCTCACCAGCCTCAGTGTTCAGCCACTGGCCTCTTCAGAGAATCAGAGAATCATTTTGGTTGCAGAAGACCTTGAAGATTATTGAGTCCAACCATTCTCTAACTCTACCAAGGCTAGTGATAAACCTCATCCCTCAGCACCACAGCTCTGCCTCTCTGAAACCCCTCCAGGGATGGGGACTCAACCACCTCCCTGGGTAGCCTGCTCCAGTCTTTGAGAACCTTTTCAGGGAAGAGGCTTTGATGCATGAACATCATTGTCATAGAGAGATGTAGGGAGAAATGAGGTCTCCCCTCAACATCCTCTTCCCCAGACTAAACAACTTCAGCTCCCTCAGCTGTTCCTCCCCAGCCCTGCTCTCCAGACCCTTCCCCAGCTTTGTTGCCCTTCTCTGGACCTGCTCCAGCCCTTCCACATCCTTGTTGTTGTGGCCTCAGCAGTGCTGAGCACAGGAGGACAGCCACTTCCCTGCTCCTGCTGGCCACACCATTACTGATCCAGGCCAGGATGCTGGTGGCCTTCTTGGCCACCTGGGCACACACTGGCTCATCTTCAGCTGCTGCCAACCAACACCCCCAGGTCTTTCTCTGCGGGGCAGCTTTCCAGCCACTCCTCCCCATATCTGTAGAAATGCTTTTGGAGATATTTGTGTTCCTGCTCTTCCTGAGACTGCTGGGATTGTTGAGACTAGCAGAATTTCCTTGCCCTTGCTGGCCATGGAAGCAGCGCAGAGTTTAAGCATCAGAACAAGATCCACCTTACAAGGCTAAGAGGAATGGAGAGGTGGCTTTCCAGCTGGGTGGAAGTTGTGAGCTATTGGTATGCTGAGCATGACAAACTCGTCAGCAGACTCAAAGAATGCAGGGCTGGGGGATGACTGATCTGGCCAACATAGCCTTGGGAGCATACTTCAAAAGCTGGATGTGTGGGATGCTGCCAGGCACGGGGAGCCAAAACAAGTAGTAGCAGCTCTTGCTGTCTGTGAGATTTTCCTAAGGGGACCAGATGGCTGGCAGGAGAATGAGTCCCCAAGGTCTTGCTTGCATAAGCCTTCCCCAGGAGGACAGCCCCACCTCTCCCCTGACTCCCACGGGCTCAAGGTGTGTGTGTGTGTCAGGGGGTAGGATCATAAGCATGCCCCTCAAGATGTGTTTCCTCCCCTGTGTGTGGACAGGGTTTGGAGCTTGGGCTGAAGTAAATGGGAGTGGAGAAAGCAGAACTGACACTGAGGTCTCTGAAAGCCTTTAACAGACCTGTTCCTCCCTCAGGATTTGTTCCTGCTTCAACAGCTTCCCGCTGTGCTCTGCTGCATGACTCAGAGCAGACCTGCCCCACCATGTACACTCCATCCAGGTTCAGCCTGATGCCCTGAGCAGTCTACAGGGTGATAGAAGCAACCCCAGGAGAGGCTGTCCCACCCAGGCAGCTCTTCTGCTGGGCTGGAAAGTTCTGCATCATTCCCTGTGTTAGATAGGGCTTTCTAGAGCTCAGGTCTGGTGAGGAGCAGCTGAGGGGACTGGGGGTGCTTAGTCTGGAAAAAAGGAGGCTGAGGGGAGGTTGGACATTAGGAAGAATTTCTTCACTGAAAAGGTTCTCAAGGGCTGGAACAGGCTATCCAGGGTGGTTGTTGAACCCCCACCTCTGGGGGTATTTATGAGTCAGGTAGATGTGGTGCTTAGAGGTGTGGTTTAGTCAAGGACTTGTCAGTGTTGAGTCAGTGATTGGACTCTTTGAGGTCTCTTCCAATCTAGGCAATCCTATGAATGGTTGGATCCAATGATCTTAAAGGTCTTCTCCAACTGAAATGATCCCAGCAGTGCACCTGCCCCACCCCAGCAGTGCAGCCTTACAACCCCAGGGCCCTCAATCCCCTTGCAAGTTATACACCATTATACTTTGCAAGTTATACACCATTATACTTTGCAAGTTATATACCATTATACCTTGCAAGTTATACCAGTCCTGAAGGAGCATCTCCAGCTCGGGGGACATGACATGGGGGGAAGGTGGGAAGGTTGGTGGGGGGTGGGGTGGGAAAGAAGAGAAGCAAACCCTTCCCCTGACTTCTGCCCTGGGCATCCAGCACCAAAGCAGATGGATAATGTGTTTGTGTGGGTTGCTTAAGTCAGCCCTAAACCTTCTGGCCAGGCATGGCTGAGCATTGGTGCTGCATGGTCACTGCTCCTGCCTCCATCAAAGCAGAGGGGCTCTGGTGGTGACACGGGATGTCTCTCCAGCTCTCTTTTCCAAGCACATCAAACCCCTCTGTTTTCACAGGCTCTCTGAAGTGCACAGCCCGAGAGATCTCACCATGGGGATCAGACAGACACTCTGCTCACAACAGTAGATGAAGTGGTGAGAAATTATTCAGAGGATTAGCTGCTGGTTCAAACACAGGTCTGCTGGAGCGGCCAAAGCACTGCTGAGGGCTCAAAAGCTTCCTTTTGTGTTGTCTGCCATCTCATAATTTGGGGATTCAGAGTTCACAGGGCAATGAAGGCAGTGAGGCAGCTAAACAGCAGATTTCTGTAGCAGGCCACTGGAAGAAAGTGCTATAAGGGATGTTATCCAAATGTCACTTGTTGTCACTGTCCATGGAGCCAAATCCTGGGGTGGCTCAAGAAGGGTCAGGCCAGGGCTTTGACAGGTAACTGCAAGAGGCACAGCTAATGGAGCAGCATCCTCTCTTTTTGTCTTCACAGAATCCCAGACTGGCTAGGTTGAAGGAACCTTTAAAGTTCACCCAGTCCAACCCCTTCAGTCAACAGGGACATCTGCAACTAGAGCAGGTTGCTCAGAGCCTCATCCAACCTGACCTAGAGTGGCTCCAGGGATGGGACATCTACCACCTCTCTGGGCAACCTGGGCCACGAGGATGAGCAGAGGGCTGGAGCACCTCTCCTATGAGGACAGACTGAAGGAGTTGGGGCTGTTCAGTCTGCAGAAGAGAAGGCTCAGAGGTGACCTAATTGTGGCCTTCCAGTATCTGAAGGGGGCTACAAGAAGGCTGGGGAGGGACTGCTCAGGATCTCAGGTAGTGATAGGACTAGGGGGAATGGAATGAAGCTGGAAGTGGAGAGATTCAGGCTGGAAGTGAGGAGGAAGTTCTTCCCCATGAGAGTGGTGAAGCCCTGGAATGGGTTGTCCAGGGAGGTGGTCGAGGCCCCGTCCCTGGGGGTGTTTAAGCCCAGGCTGGATGAGGCTGTGGCCAGGCTGATCTAGTGTGGGGTGTCCCTGCCCATGGCAGGGGGGTTGGAACTAGATGATCCTTGTGGTTCCTTCCAACCCTGACTGATACTATGATTCTATGATTCTATGGTGCTTCATCACCCTCAGTGTAAAAAAAATTCCTCCATCTATCCAGTTTATATCTCCCTCTTTTCATTTCAAGCTATGATCTGCTTGATGTCCTTTCAGGCTTTCCCCCAGGTCCATAGGACCTTCCCACAAATCCACATTTGTTCTACAGGTGTGTCTGTGAAGGTTCCTTAGCCAGTACCAAGCTGTATAAAACCTTTGAGTGTCCAGGGACAGAATTTGCAAGATTATAACTGTTTGAAAGTCCCTAAGGAAAGGCATTTGGGATTTCCTCTTGATCCTGAGAAACAAGCTGTTTAATTAGAAGGAAGAGTGGAATTCAAATGATAAAGATGATGAAGCTCTTCAGCAGGTCATGCAGGCTCTGGTGTGTGGCTTGGCTCGGGCAGGTTCAGTGACCTCTCCTGCACTCAGGCTGCAGCGTCTCCTAGCCAGGGAGGTGGCCAGCTTTGAAATGCCACCCACAAAGAGCTGAGGCTTTCATTTTGCTTTCCCCACTCACATCCAGGGAGAGGGCATGAGGAGCAGAAGACAAACTCAGGCATTTTGCTTTTCCCCATGGAATGATGCTGTTTAACAATTGGCTTAATCTTATCAGGCCAGCTGGAGCCTCTGCTGTCTCTGTCTGTGCTCCCTGACACAGGCACAGGAAGCAGCCTCAGCAGTGCAAACCCTGAGGTGATGCCACCAGAAACAGTCACTGGCTGAGCCAGCTGCTAGAGACCACCCTACAGCTCCACTCTGCCTGCCTTCTGGTTCTCACCTCCAGATGCAGGTTGGGTTTGAAGGTGATCTTTGTTCTTCAGAGGCTTACAGTGGGGAATATTCTGATTCTGTCTGACTTCTGTGGGACAGTTCTGGATCCACTGGCTGGAGCACCACCTTGGTGCTCCCCTCACATAGAATCATGGAATTGTTTTGGTTGGAAGAGACCTCCCAAGATCATTGAGTCTCTTGAAATCCAGAGCAGTGACCTTGCTTCATGCTCTCTTTGACTCCTCGAGGATCTTAAACTCTAATATTTCATGGCAGCTACAGCCAAAGCTGCCCTTAAGCGTCACATCACTCACCAGCCTCTCCTTGTTGATGAGCACAAGATCCAGCACAGCACCTTTTCTTGTGGCTTCCTTTGCCACCTGGAACAGGAAATTATCATCCATGCCATGGTTCAGTAGTCATGAGGTGCTGGGTGACAGGTTGGACTTGATGATCTTTGAGGTCTTTTCCAGCCTTATTGATTCTACGATTCTGTGCATTCCAGGAATCTCCTAGATTGCTGATGCCTTGCTGTGTTATCTTTCCAACAGATCTATGGATGGTTGGAAGCTCCCATGAGGACCAGGGCTTGTGAATGCAGAGCTGCTCCTACCTATTTATAGAGGGCCTCATCCACTTGGTCTTCTCGGTCAGGTGGCCTGTAGCAGACCCCCACTATGGTGTCACCTTCCCTTGCTTTTCCTTTAGTCTTCACCCATCAGCTCTCAGTCACCTCTTCTGTCCCCAGGTAGAGCTCCATGGACTCCAGTTGGTCTTTGATATAGAGGATCACACATCCTCCCCTCCTCTCCTGCCTCTTTCCTAAAGACCTTGTACCCATCTAGTCCCACACTCCAGCCATGAGAGCCATCCCTCCATGTCTCAGTGGTGCTAGGGACATCACAGCCCTTCAGGCATGCACATGTTTGTAGTTCCCCATGTTCCATGGCTTAGTGTAGAGACATTTAAGTTGGGGCTCCATTGAGCTGGTTTGCTGCCTGGGATTCCCTTATCCTGCTCCTCAGCTACTCTCCTCACAGCCTGCTGTCCAGCTTCAGGCCCAGGATGCTTATTAGGGCCATTGGCTTCGATGTGGGATGGATTCATCACCCCCTCCCCCAGCAACTCTAGTTTAAAGCTCTCCTCACCAGCTTGGAAAGCTTCAGTCCAAAGATGTTCTTCCCCATCTCTGAAAGACAGCCCCCAGCAGCCCCCAGCAGCCCAGGGTTCTGAAGTAAGTTTCCTGGCTTGGGTGGCCAATCACAACAGGAATTGAAGTGAGCAGAGACCTTGGTGAAAGCACAATGTGGGACACTGAAGAATAACAGCATTCATTGCTTTGAGGGAACCTGGCAGGATGGGCAATTCCCCTTGCATTTTGGCACCCTGCTTCTGATCTGGGGACCCTGAAGAGCTGAGGGGAAGAGAAAGAAGAGGAGAGGGAGAGGGATAAGAAAGAAAAATAATCAAACAACCCCAACTCCTATTATTCAGACTTAAAGCCCTCTATCAAAGGGTTAGTTTGTGTTTTGGACATGTCTCAAAGCAGGTTGTCATTGATTAGCTATATGTGAATGGATGCAAGTGACAACCCAGAGCCTTTCCCAGCCTTTTTCCCCCCCCCTCACTCTGGTATGTAGAATGAAAGAGGGGGAAATAAAGGTTCATTGCAGTTGAAAATACATCTGCAGATGGTGTGTGCTCCTTGGCTCCAAGGAGGGGCTCCACGTGAAGCGCCACAAAATGCCCATTGTTGGTAGCACTCCCTGCCCTGCTGTGGTAAGAAGCTCTGCTCTCAGCAGATTTGGATCCCAGTTCCTGCCCCTAATGTTTTCATGTGAACTTTTTTCTGCATGACACAGCAAACTTCCTGAGGTTTGCCCATTTCTCATTGCAGGCTGGTTCCTGGGAACGGTCTAAAGGCCACAGTGCCAATTGTCACCCTGCCCCAAGTGTGGGCTGCATCCCAGGACCCCTGAGGTCAGTAGATCAGCAGCAGTGGATGTTAGAGGGACTATGAAGCCACAACAACTCTTCTGAAGGCCTTGGAAGGTGAGTAAAGCTCATTGCTAATACACTTGCAATAAGTCAGGGACATGGATCTTGAGCAGTGCTGCCCAGAGAGATTGTGGAGTCTCCTTCTCTGCAGACTTTCAAACCCCACCTGGATGCATTCCTGTGTGGGCTACTCTAAGTGATCCTCCTTTGGCAGGGGGTGGTGTTGGACTTGATGATCTCTGGAGGTCCCTTCCAACCTCTCATGTACTGTGATGCTGTGACTCACAACAGCATTTACATCCCTGATTCCCACTGGTTTCCCACCTATGGTGCAAGTTAGGAGCTGAGTCCCTAAATAAGTGGTGGCTGTGAGTCTAGTGGCTCAGTGTGTTGAGTTCTATCCAACAGCAGTTGTGCTGTTGCTGCCTGTTGAGGTTTTGGTTGGAATCTGGGCTCCTTGAAATAGAGACAAAGATGTGAAGGTTGAGATTAGGTGGCCAAGTGTTGAGGTTTACAGTCTGATGCCTACATCAGAGCAGGTCCAGGGCTAAAGTTATAGATTCATATGGTTTGGGTTGGAAGGGACTTTCAAGATCATTCAGCTCCAACCCACCTGTCATGGGCAGGGACACCTTCCACTAGCTCAGGTTGCTCAGGGCCTCATCCAACCTGGCCTGGAACACCTCCAGGGAGGGGACATCCACAACCTCCCTGGGCAACCTGTTCCAGTGTCTCCCCACTCTCACTTGTCAAGAATTTCTTCCTAATCTCCAGTCTAGATACTCTGGACTATCTTGCCATCTATGAGCTGGCCAGAGCTGGCCACCCTCATGCTCTTCAATAGATGATTTATATGAAGACACTTGCCTGACCTACTTTAGAGGCTTATTCTAACATAAGATATTAAGATGGAAAAGGCAGCTGCAGAGCCCAACTCAGATGGAAATATCCATGCTCCATGCATCTACTTTTGCAGGGACACCTTCCACTAGCCCAGGTTGCTCAGGGCCCCATCCAACCTGGCCTTGAACACCTCCAGGGAGGGGGCATCCACAATCTCCCTGGGCAACCTGTGTCTCCCCACCCTCACTGTCAAGAATTGCTCTGAGCAGATGCTGACACTGACTTTGCTGTGGATGACTTTAGACACACGATATCTTCCAGTTGCTCTTGGTATACCTGGAGGGCCACATCTCTCCTTTTCCTGCCTTTCCCATGGGAAGGCAACCTCAGTGTCTAAGGCCATTGCTTTGGAGGCTCCATCAGAATGAACTCGAGGCATCTGCCAAGGGAGGCAGGCCCTTGTCCATGATCTGCAAAGCTCTTTCAGCTCCTCAAGATGCTGTTGGTATTTCAACACTCTTGTGAAATCTCGAGGGTCGTGACTCCAGAAAGAACTGGCCCTATGGAAACCAGGGTGAGTTATGTCTGCAGATGACAGCACTGGAGTCATAACACATTAAAGACCAGATAAACAAGAGCTATGGGAAGGAACATAAACTCTTCTGTCTCGGGGCACAGCTCTTGGGGGTCAGGAAATAATTCTCCTTTCAGGCCATTGATTCTCTAACCGATGGCTGCGGCTGGAGCCGAACCCCAGCACCATCAATAACCCGTGGCAGAGGCACCTCTGCTTGGTTGTTGCTTCCAAGTTTTTTGCAATGAATTCATTGGGATAAACAAACTTTTGTTCTCCTCTTGCAAGTTCAGCCACCTCCCCACTTGCTGTGTTCCCCATACTTCACAACTCTTCCTTGCATCAGCTGTGTGCTTTGTCAGCGTCTTTCTGCCTTCCAAGACCATAAGCCATGACTTGGGGGCACATTTACATCCCCTTGCAGATGGCCTGTTTCTAGCCCTGTCTCTCCTGGAGGTTGATTTTTTCTCTCTTTGCTGTCTTTGTGCTGAGGGACAGACACTGCTCAGAGGCTCTTTGTGATTCTAATCTTCTTTCTTTATTATTACTATTATTTTTTTGTCATCCAGTTTGGGGAGTAATGAACTTGGAAAACAAGATCCCTTTCTCCTGGGGAGAGAAAGCACCTGAATTTGGGCCTCCCTGTGCCACCCACTGAGGATGTGTGTGACAGTTGAGAGGAGCTGAGGGCAGTGTGTTTGTGGTGGCTGCAATGCCCTTTGTTGTTCCCATTTCTGTAGGCACCATCTGTTTGTTGGGAACCTTTTCTCTTTCAGCCCGGCAGTGCGGGCTGCAGGAAATGCCATCTTGCCAGGTGGCATCTCTGTTTGCTACTGCTACAGCAGCTCCAGAAGCAGGTGCAGATTGTGGCATAATGTAGCTTTGTGCCAGCCCATTACAAGGCATGACCCATTCAAAGGACTTGGAAGGGGCTGTTGCTTTAGCTCGGCTCCGTTCGAGGCGTGGGCATTGGATCTGAAGTGCCCCTGGCAGCTGACTTCTCCCTGGGATTTGTGCTGCCCTGGGTGCTGCTGGTAATGACATGCATGGTAATGACATGCATGGTCTTCTGTTCAGGACCTTTGTGCAGTCTCCAAGGAGCCAGGGACTTCTTCATGCAGCCCCAGCAGGATGAATTGTTCCTCCCGATGAGCATCTCAGACACTTTGGCCCTGCCTCTTTGTCCCTTCTTGGTATTCTGGAAGGAGAATGGATAATGAGGCAGCAGCTCTGCTCTCCCAGAGTTTCTGAGCTAATTCAGCCAAAATGATGTGTGCAGGGCAAGAGGTCTGCACAGTGGGACTCCATGGCTCATTGCCTGAGGTGGGTGACCAGCTGGGATTTGTTGTCTTCTTGGCAGCCCTTAAAAGCAGTGGAAGGGGAAGAGTGGTCAAGATGCTTTTTGTTTCCATGGAGCTTCATCTACCTGGTTCAATGAATGAGGTGATTCTTTCCCTCTGCTCTGGTGAGACCTCACCTGGAGTCCTGAGTCCAGTTCTAGTGTCCCCAGCACAAGAAGGACAGGGAACTGTTGGAGTGGTTCCAGAGGAGGCCATGAAGATGATCAGAGGGCTGGAGAAACTCCCCTCTGGGGACAGGCTGAGAGAGTTGGGGTTGTTCAGCTTGGAGAAAAGAAGACTTCAGGGAGACCTTAGAGCAGACTTCTAGTACCTGAAGGGGGCTACAGGAGAGCTGGGGAGGGACTTCTTACAAGGACTTGTAGTAACAGGATGAGGGGCAATGGATTTGAGCTGGAAGAGGGCAGATATAGAAGAAATTCTTTCCAGTGAGGGTGGGGAGACACTGGAACAGGTTGCCCAGGGAGGTTGTGGATGCCCCCTCCCTGGAGGTGTTCAAGGCCAGGTTGGATGGGGCCCTGAGCAACCTGGGCTAGTGGAAGGTGTCTCTGCAAAAGTCGATGCATGGAGCATGGATATTTCCATCTGAGTTGGGCTCTGCAGCTGCCTTTTCCATCTTGTGATATCTTATCTTAAAATAAGCCTCTAAAGTAGGTCAGGCAAGTGTCTTCATATAAATCATCTATTGAAGAGCATGAGGGTGGCCAGTTCTGGCCAGCTCTACCTTGTAGGCATCTGAAATTAAGTGAAAATAATCCCTCCTCTACTGATCTCCAGGAATATGGCACCTAGTGCCCACACTGGAGTGGGTGGTCTGGTCTGTCAGGTCCTGGGCTGGATGACAGGGCTGTTTGCAAGTGGTTTCCACAAGCTGTCTGTGTAACTTCCTTTGCAAGGCAGATTTGATCTCTTTACGCTGTAGACGGGGGTGGGATGCTCCAGCCCTGCCTGTGTGCTTCTCTTTCTGCAGGAGGTGTGTGTGATGTGTCTCACCTCTGCATTTTAGCAAGCTGGCTGCTGCTCCTGGGCACTGTTTTGCTGTCTGTGGGATGACTCTGCCACTGGGTTTGAAGTGGTCAGGCACTGGAACAGGCTGCCCAGGGAGGTGGTGGAGTCCCCATCCCTGGAGGTGTTCAAGAAACCTGTGGCCATGGCACTTGGGGACTTGGTTTAATGGCGATGGTGGCCTTAGGTTGAAGGTTAGACTCGATGATCTTAGAGGTCTTTTCCAACCCAAACAATTCCAGGATGCTTTGATTCCATGAACCCAGCTCTGGCCTGCCTGCAAAGGAAGGATGGTGGTGTGGTGAAAGCACCCCACTGGGTGGCAGGAGTTCTGAGGTTGGCTCTTCACACCACCACAGAAAAATATCACTGTTGATTTTGGGTGCATTTCTTACACTTTCTGCTCCACCACAGCTTCCCCATCTGCAAAATGTGCATGATTTTTACCTACCTGGCTGAAAAGTGAGGACCTCATAAGTGGAACCTAGAGACACTCTGATCTGGATTTGCTCATGACAAAGCATGTACTAGGGGATTTTCAGGTAGTGCCTGGCAGGGCAGAAATTGTCCCATTTCTGTTTCAATCAGAGGGAAGAACACACCAGGAAGTGGCCAGCACTGTGCTCTATGGAGTGGCCCCTGGAAGGGGAGCACATACCAAGCAGTTAATGTCTTCCAGGTAAGGAGAAGGGTGCAGATCCAGTTTCTCATCCTGTTCAGGTGGAGCCTCCTGAGCTCCAGTTTGTGCCCATTGCCCTTTGTCCTGTCACTGGGCACCACTGTCCCTCTTGCCCCCTGCTCTTTGGCTCTTGCTGAGCATTGATCAGATCCCCTCTCAGGCTGTTCTTCTCCAGGCTCAACAGCCTCAGGGCTCTCAGCCTTTCTTCCTCACAGAGATGCTCCAGGCCCCTCAGCATCTTTGTAACCTCTTCTGAACTCTCTCCAGTAGTTCCCTCTCACCCTTGAACTGAGGAGCCCAGAACTGGACCCAGGGCAGAGCAGAGGGGGAGGAGAACCTTCCTTGACCTGCTGGCCCACACTTCTCTTCATCACCCCCAGAAGCTCATCAGCCTTCTTGGCCCTGAGGGCACATTGCTGGCTCAGGGATTTGTTGTCCACCATCCCACTTCACCCCACTGGTGAATATTAAAAAATACCCAGCACCATAAAGCTTCAGAATTTAACTGGCATGAATGAAAAGCCTTGGCCAGGTTGGCCTTGGAATTGTTTGGGATGAAACTGATTCCTTTTAGTCTTTGAGAGAGTCCAGCTGAAGCTGTTTAGCTGAGCAGTGTGGAAACTACAGCAGCAGTTGAGCTATTATGTGGTCAAAGCACAGAGCAGATGCCATTCAGCCATGCTGCTGGACCCAGGAGCTCACATTCTCTCAGCAGCACCATACATGTCTTGGTGTGGCCACCAGCCATGGAACCCCAGCCTGTTTTACCCATCAGGTTTCTTGGCTCCCCTGGTGCTTGCATCTCTTCATACAGCACACTGGCTGCGGGGCAGCACATGTTCCTCACAGGCTTTGCTCTCCAGGCAGAAACATTTGTGTTTGGAGACAGAAGGGCAGGAAATGCTTCTGGTAGATGTCAATGGCCTTAGAGTGGCCACCTAAGTCTCTTATGAAAAGGGAACAAAACATTTCTGAGAAGCTGAGGACTTTTCTTGTAAACTCTCCCTGACTTTTACACTTTGTGCTGGAGAAGATGGGATGCAGCCAGGTGACAGCAGAAGGAGGGTTTTGCTGGACTTAGTGCAAGGTGATGTATTCTAGGTCCTTGAGCATCAGTGTTCTCTTTGCTGCTGCTGCTCCAAATGGTTTTGTAAGGAATCATGAGGAGGTAAGTGGGAAGGAGTTTCCTCTGGAGTCACCTGCAGAGGAACTAAGTTGGTGAGGGATTTGGAACACAAGCCCTATGAGGAAAGACTGAGGGAGCTGGGATTGCTCAGCCTGGAGAAGAGGAGACTCAGGGGTGACCTTATCACTCTCTACAGCTACCTGAAGGGAGGTTGTAGACAGGCAGAGGTTGGTCTCTTCTCCCAGGCAGCCAGTACCAGAACAAGAGGACACAGTCTCAGGCTGCGCCAGGGGAGGTTTAGGTTGGATGTTAGGAAGGAGTTCTATACAGAGAGAGTGATTGCCCATTGGAATGGGCTGCCCAAGGAGGTGGTGGAGTCACCATCATTGGAGGTGTTCAGGAGGAGACTTGATGGGGTACTTGGTGCCATGGGTTAGCTGTTTGGGTGGGTTGGATTGGTTGATGGGTTGGACACGGTGATCTTGAAGGTCTCTTCCAACCTGGTTTGGTTTATGTTAAATATTATTCTAAATAAAGATGCTTAGGTGAAGAGCTCAGGGTCATGGAATCATGGAATTGTTTTGGTAGGAAGAGGCTTCTAAGATCATCAAGTCCAATCATCAACCTAAGCAGCATGACCGTTACACCATGTTCTAGAGCACCTCCAGGGATGGGGACTCCACCACCTCTCTGGGC